>NW_027110283.1:587061-617007 GCF_000696795.3 Halyomorpha halys
ATAAAATTATTTATAAAATCATAAAAAAGTATAAAATTTAAAGTTTTAAATTATAAAAAAAAAATGAAAAGGCTCATGTGTTATTTCCCTAGCTGCAACCTCAGTTATGGTCAACAAAAATGGACAATTTAGATAAATTTTATAGAATGAAAGACTACTTACTGTGGACCGCCAAAGAAGAGATCAAAGTCCCTGAACTCAAGGCGAACCCTCTGGCCAGGACTACCCAGGAAGAGATAGGAGCAGACCAGGTCCTTGGGATATGTCCCCGGGTAAGTTGGAGAAAGGATGTTACCAGTACGTCGCACAGAAGCCTGAATCGTGTAAGAACAGGGTATGTGTGGTGCTGCAGTCCCAATCTGGTACTCAGCTAGAATTAAATAAATAAATCAAATACATATCCCTTCTAGAACCAAGGTCTTTCATCATTATGATTCGTAATTTTAACAGTGTTAGTACAAAAATTGGATCTAGTTAGTACTAAATTCTTATTGATTTTATTTGGGTTTAGAAAATCCACCAAAAATTATATTCCTGAAAATGTTAAACCCACAGGTTTTGGTTTTGAATCATACTTTTAACAAACACACACTTATCATTGAAGAGCCCATGGGAAGAATGATTTTGGTCACAAAACTGCAAACAGAGAAAATTAAAGTTTAAGGTTTTAGTTTTTATTACGTAATAAAATTTTACAATTCTGTGGTTATAATAAGTTTATTTTAAAACCTTAAAAATTGATGGATAAAAATTTTTCTTTCTCGCAAGAAATTAATGGTCCACCCATTTGCTGAAAAAACAAAACTATTAATAATGGACTCTTAACCAATTAAACTGCTAAAAGCTGTAGGCAATGTTTGAACAAAATTTTAAATCTTTTTAATATTGTATTAAAATTAAATTATTTGTTTACATGGCTATCTTTCTCAAAATCAGAGTCTAAAAATGTTCTTAATTTTGTTTTAAAATTCCACAATAAATCAACTTCCATATCTCATTAAGAATATATGTGCCACATAGTCACTAAACCTGCCAATATGAAAAAGAAAAATATCTCCAGCCTAGATGTAGAAAATAAAAGTTTAGTGGTTTGTTCTGTGAGAAAGTAGTCTATAAGAAGTGAACTTTTCTCAACATCATAGGAAATTCAGCTATGAAAAACAAAGTTGGACAGAGTCCATTTCTCCTAGCATAAAAAAGTCCTGGAATGAATAATTTTGTGGAGTTTATTTTTAATACAAATATCCTTTTAGTTCGAATACACATAATTTTATTCTCAGTTTATTTTTTTCTACAAGCTAGATTTAACACTAAAAAAAGAACATAAAAAATATATGGAATTATTTTTTTTTTTTTTTTTTTATGGGGTGCTTATTTAAAATGAAACCTTTTTCTTGGGAATTTTTCCCTTTTTCCTCACTTTCTTTTGTGTACTAGAAGTACTAGTATTTTCTGAGAGCAATGGCTCTGAAACAAATTGTATTGTATGTTATGTGTATGGATATTACATAGATTATTTATGCTATTATTATATTATGTCATTTGTAACTAAAAACATATCCGTTTTATGACTTTTTATGTCATTTATAGATGTATTAATTGAAAGAGATGAGAAGATGACAATTTATGTTAATTTTGATAGTTTAAGATAATTCTTGATAATTAATATGGTAATTTGTAATAAGGATGATTTATGATAATGATAGTTGATATCCGATTCATTATAAATTTATGTTAAAAAATCAGATAGTGTTTATGAATTCAATGGTTTCGTTAATATTTTACTCAATTAGAATCCTAGGTCCTGAAGGGTTTTCGAATTACAGCACATTTTCACATGATCTCTCTATGTCAGGGACACTCCTCAAAGATATAAATCAATATGAAAAGTACTTTACCGAGTTGACTCTTAAGTGAATCTCTCTTTGTTATCACAGGTGGTCAAGGGTCAACTGATAGTGACAAGTTAACATTATACTCTTTATAACCAACTAACATTATTTTATGGATCCAATTAACATTATGTTATGTTATTATGTGGTTAGTGGTTTGTCACCTATATTGTTTAAATTTGTTTTGCCTATTCACCTGGTACTTTGAGATCTCAAAGAAATTTCTAACTTCAAATGATGCAACAAAAGTTACATTATTCTTGATTTTTTTTTTATAGAGAGATATATTCATAAAATTGAGTGTTTTTTGTGTTGTCGCTTTTCTCTCACTTGAGGGATGCCTGCCTTAAATTACCTCATGGTTAGACCAGAGTTGACTAAATAAGAAAATTAATTTTTTAAAGCTTTTTTTTAAATAAATTTCGTGAGATATTGATGAGCTTCTTAACTTGATAAATCTATTTCCTTTTGTATTAGAGACTTAGCGTTACTAAATATAGACGAAGACAAAAGCCGTGATGATGGGGTAAAAGCTTCGAAGAGCCGACAATGGAAGATGGACAATGAATGAGCCGATACAGAGAGCTAACCTTAGTTTGATTAATGAATTGTCTTCATTAGATATGATGCCCGCTTAGTCGCTAGGAATCATCGATTCTCGTTTTACTTCATCAATTCAGACATTATCCTCTGATATTCCGCTAGCATAATCTCCCCTTCCTTTTGCAATGGACTTAGCTAGAAAAAGTATAAGCCCCTCACATTAGAAGAAGGTCCTTTAAAAAAAATGATTGTAGAGAAGAATCCTAAATTTCACAATTACTATTATTATTATTTTTTAAAAATAACAGTAACCTAATTAATTAAATTTACAGTAACCTAGAACTATTACTATTTCTTGTTTTTTTTAAAAAAATGCAATAATGCTTAATTTTAGCATTATAAATGCCTACTGTTATTGATAAACTCAAGTTTTTCCTTTTTATTCAATATTAAAAAGTGGATAATGCTCCCCAGAAAAAAAATAAATTGTGCACAAGTTATAATATAATTTTTTTTTTTTTTTTAATTTCAGCTCAAAACAAGAAAATTAAAAAAAAAAAACACGTTTTTGTACGATGATCAAGGTTTTGCCTCAGATATGCTTAGTTTAAGAAAAGGTTTATCCACACAGTAGGAATTCATGTGGGCTTTAAATTTTTTTAAAAATTTATTTATTGATATTTACAACTGTCACGTACGTGACTGTGTGATTACAACTGTACGTAAATACATCAAGTAAATTTGAGGAAATCATAATGGTATGGTACAAACATGTAGAGAAACTACCCATTGGAAGCACTCTAAAAACATTTTTACAATATAAGGTCTCGAGGACATCTTCTTTTCAGACGCCTCGGAGGATTGTCCGGAATAAAAGAGGAAGCAAGATTAGGGAGTTTGTAATGGAAGAATTGATATCTGGTTCGAGCTAGATCGGTTACAAATGGAACATTAAGGTCTTTGTGGATGACTTTATTTGTGACAAAGTAGGGAGCATTTAGGATTTTATGAAGGATTTTGGATTGTAAGGATTGGATACTAGAGGAATTCGAAGGTTTAGTGGAGCCCCAAAGCTCAACGCCGTATGTCCAGATAGGCCTTATAATTGTCATGTAAATCAGTCTTTTGTAATGAATTGGAAGTTTGGACCGTTTGTCTAGTAAGTGCTGTAATAGTCGAAATCCACGTGCTGTTTCCTGTCTTGTGTGAGGATTCCAGGTTAATCGTTTGTCCAGATGGAGTCCAAGGTAGCGGATCTGTTCAACAGGGGTAAGGGCAACATTATTGAAGTATACTGTAGGGCAGTCAGTAGATTTATGACGTAGGGTAAAGGTAATTTGATGGGATTTGTCGGAATTTATTTTAATCCTCCAATTACGACACCATTCTTCGAGGACTGTGATATGGCATTGTAGAGTTTGGGATGCAATTAAAGGGTTATTATTAACTGCGAGCACACATGTGTCATCGCCATATGTGGTGAGGATAGTGTTAGGATTGGTTGGAATGTCAGCTGTATAGACGGTGTAGAGGATGGGACCGAGGATACTACCTTGAGGAACACCAGCGGACTGAGAATAGAGGGATGATTAGGAACCATTGTGGTTTACTTTAAATAATCTGTCAGTGAGAAAGGAACGAATAATGAGAAAGTATGTAAAAGGTAGGAATTTACGGAGTTTGTAAAGCAGTCCCAGGTGCCAGACTCAATCAAAAGCCTGTTCTAAAAAAGACGTCGAAAAAGACTCCCGTGCAGTACATTCCACGCTCTAAAGAAGACGTGACAACGTCCGCCACAGGATGACATTGCTGGATAGTGGAATGAGAGGTTCGGAATCTAAATTGGTGATCTGGTATTATATGATAGGAATCAAGGATGGAGTATAAGCGTTTCAAAATGTGTTTTTCGAGGATTTTTCCCATGATAGGTAATAGAGAGATAGGACGGTAGGAGGATTGGTATTTTGCTGGCTTATGGGGGTTTTACATTTAAAATATTTCTTCTTCAAATATACATAATTAGTTGTAATCCTACAACTTAAGTTCCAAAGGGTTTTATTTGTTAAGACTTTAGTATATTTCTTTTCAGGAATTTATTTACACCCTTTATCCACTTCTTTATTCTTTATAACACCTGAACAATGCCAAGTTCTTATTAATTTGTGGTCATACGTAATTTTAAATTGAAAATAATTTTATTTATTCAAAAATGAATTTAAGTTCTATTTTTTTTTTTTATTAAAAAGCATTTTTCATTAATGCTGTTTTCAAAAAATATTTTGCCTTTTAAATTGCACTTTTTTCTTTTTGTCCGTCTGAAAATCCAAATTTCAGTGCACTGCAATTAGTAAAAAAATAGTAATTTAATTCCTTTAAATAGTAAATATATTTTTAAAAAATGAAACTAAAATTTCTATATCTCTGGAATAAAAAAGTAATGTAGAAAGTATGTATCTTACACATAGAAACTCAGTTATATTTTGTTTAAATTTAAAAAATACTGATTAGATCTGCTAAAAAGTTCTATAAGCTCCAAGTTTTAAAATTTCATATTTTATTTTATTTTTTGTTAAAACACGATATTAAGGAAATGATTAGGGTTGACGAATTTACAGGTGTTTCTATTTATTTGACAATTTCTGGCCAGTTCCCACATGTTTTATGCTAAGTTGTTGAGGAAAACCGGGATATTCGCCCTCGTCAAGTCGGACCTCCCTCGTCTGATGGAGGAGGAGAATTATCCCTTCTTCAGGGAGTTCATCTACGGGGGGAAGGAGGTGGTCGGCCCGAAGCACTTTACGTTAGGGAGGGCTCAACTACCCGAAATCGGCGAGCCACCAATACAAGAAGATTAAGGTGAAGAAGCAGACGCAGACTGTGACCAGGCAATCATCAGGCAAGCATGGATGCAACACGAGTGTCATTTGATTTGTTTTTAAAAACAGACTCTCAACGGGTCGGCAATAAATTCAGGCCAACGTGTTCTAGTCAATCCAAATAACTCAACTACATGCTTGCGCGTGCGCGGATTGGTCGTAGTTTGGAAAACGTGTAGAGGCACCTTTAGATTGTGTTATTTGGATTGACATTGGTATTTGGTGGGGGAACAAGTTCGGCAAGTGAGCTTCATGGTCTTTTTTGCCATCCCCTGGCGGCAACCACAATTTCCGCCGCGTACTAACCAAGGTGGGTGTCTCAAGATTAATTTTTCGGGACCACCGAAAAATAAATATTAACTGCCCCAGGTGGGAATCGAACCCACAACGTTGTGACCCAAGCGCTATGGAACCTACGCCCCAACCCGCACGGCCGCCACATCCCTGTTATTTGGATTAGTTGATGTCTATGAATAGTTCTGACATATTGGAGGATGAAGGATGGTTGTCTACAGGGTTCTATATAAATCTTACAATGGTGGGGAGTCAAGTTTTCATTTCATGGTACTGTTACAGAAATAAAAAGTCGATCTTCCTGGCTGGATTCGAACTAACGTCGTTGCAATCACGAGGTCTTGGAGCTCTTACTTCGCCTGCCACAAACTGCTCACTTTCTTTATTACCTAGCATTTGGAGTTATTTTCGATTTGTGGCAAGTGTTGAACATGTGTTTAATAGGCTACACAGCTCCACTCTACCCTGACCTTTCTCTTTCTAATATATGCATTTATTTAAAAGGCAGGAGTGAAATTGGTTGCACCGGCCCGGTCTGCCGTGCATTCATATTATGGTTTTATAAATTTTATCATGTGAAATATACATGCATCTTTGAGTGAGTGCTTGGTAGTTCGAAGATGAAACTCATACCGTCTGTTTTAACAAAACCTTGAAAAATCGTCTGAAATGTGTATCATCAAATACAAAATATTAGTGCACATACATTGAAGTAATATATGTAATATTATAAAAGTAATTAAATTTAATTACTATTACTTACAGTCATTGATGAAGGCGTATCTCCCCTTGAACAGCTCTGGTGTCGTGTAGTTCTTGTCCGTATAAAAGCTAAGGGCGAGGGCCCGGTAGAGGGATATTCTTCTTCGGGGAGGGATTGGGCCGCAGAACCGACCTGTAGGGGGTAGCACAGCTGTTAAGTATGTGCACGTAGTGCGTCTATTGTATGAAATTTAAGCTTATACATATACTATATTTATATTTGGTAGGAATACATATGTTCAGTACATAGATTATCATATTAGATATATTTACGACATATTAGGTATTTCTGAAACAGTTACCAATTTGACTTCACATTCCTTCCTAAAACAAAAAAAAGAGGAAAAAGAAAGAGAAAATAATTATTTTCCGTTAATTAATTCAGCCGTTTAACTGTAATATATATTTTTATATCGATAACTGAATCATAGAAATAAAAAATACACAAAGTTAAGTGAATCGCCTATTAAATAAGAGGGAGAGAGCTGCTCATTTTTTGATTGAGTCATATACATTTGAAAATACATTTTTGTATTTTAAAATGGCCAACCTACACTCATGTCCAACTTGGTCCAATATGTTCCTGCAAAATCGATTTTTGACGAGTAGTTTGATCGGTATATCATTGTCAATTATCATTAGATGTGGAGAGAAACATTAGAAGAAAATTTTTGCCAATCTATATTTGGCCAGGTTGTAGGAGAGTGGCCCTACCTTTAATGCATTATTCTGGGACTAGGAAGAGCTTTTGACAAATATCAATGAATCTTTATTTTATAAATATTTATTTCTCTAGTCTTATTACTTCGATAAAAAAGTGAAAAATTGATGTTTTTGTGATACTTATCACGAGATTCTGAACTTATCACTGTAAAATCACAAAATATCAAATATAGTTCATTTGTCTAAAAAATTTTAAGAACTATGAATATGGTTATATTTTTATGATTTTTGTGGCTCTGAAAGTTTTTTTTTTCCAAGTCCCATGTGTGCGTGTGGTTGATATCACTGAATAATTGGAAAACGGGTTAAGGAGACCTCTTTTTCTGCATAGAGAATGCATTCGATGAGGGATTGAGGCATAAGATATTTTGGGATTCGGGGGATTAATCGATATCAATCGAATGGCTATGGGATTCACCAGATTATTGAGTCAAGAGTATGTCGGTTAGTAGTCCGTGTCTATCACTGTGTATGTGTGTCTGTCACCTTTGTGGCTGAATGTTATAAATTACAGGGAATCTTAATCTTTCAACGAATATAATCTCACCAGGAGTGTCCATAAGGCCACAAACTCCAGGAGGTCGATTGCCCTCTCTCATTCTTCCCAAACAAATCACCTCCCGTTCATATAAAAAATGTGTGCCCAAAAATTTTGATGGCGTAACTTGCGCCATGCATTCCCCTTCTGGACTCACATGATCCTTTCTCTACTTATTCTTGTTCAAAAATTAAACATTACATAGTTCAAATTCCCAACTTGTGTCTGAACTTTTTTTTTCAATATCCTTCTTGAGTTATCAGTTTCTATTCAATGATTGTGTCTAAGAATTTATTTTTAGAACTGAGTTGTAAATTAAAGGTGACTAAAGTAACCAGTATTAGATTTCTTTCTATAAACGTAAATATTTGCAGTTATTATTTTTTTTTAAATGTCTACCTCCTATAATTAGTTAGAATAAAAGATCTGAGACGGTCTTTCAGAAAAACAAAAACACCTGAGTGACAGTGATTAGTGAATACAAATAGAATGCGTAGTCTGTTCTCCACTAATCGTAATAAAATGGCGTTCCAGTGAAAAGAGAGTTGGTAAATATTCAGAGGTGGCAGTGATGGATTCCCTCCATTATAGGCCTTTTTACTTGCCCATTTTCTCCTCATCCACATTGTCCTCGTGTTTGGCATTAATCTGTTTTCTTATTCTTCTTCGGTGTGGATCAGTCCTGAATTTGATATCCCGTTTGAGGCAAACATCATCACTTCCCCTCCGGTATTCAGATTTGTTACGAATTTTATGAAAAATTAAAAATTCTTACTTATATTGAACAATTTTGGTAACATTCACATAAGAACATAAAAAAAGGCCTACAAAAATAGTTTTGGGAATTTAACGATACTAATGAGAAAATCTTTGAATGACTTAATCAAATTTATTTATAATATGATATTATGTACGATGACTAAGTAATGGCTGTTATTGCATTTATGTACATGAGCACGTAATTTCTCCCAGGATTATAAAATAATTTAATAGTAGTACAAAGAAATTAAAAATATTCGCATGATATTGAATAAATCAAAAGAAACGAAATGTCTTAGTTCTAGAAGACGCAAATGCGGCCGGCTTAAGCAGTGAACCCCTTGAAATGATTCAGGAGAGGGACTGATTTCGCTTTGGAAAGAGACACTCTCCTGTCTTGCTTTCGGTTGCAAGGAATGTTTCACAACATATATTTTGGCAAAAGTTAATTTAAGTTTCAATCCTTGTGCAAGTTGTTTAATTTTAATGTTTTAAACTTGTGGCCACTGGACCTCCTCACTTAAATCAGATTTATTTCTTGTCCTTTTGTAAAATTCTTTACTATTATTATCCTAAAAGAAAAATAAATACAACTTTTTTGTCTCTATTTGGAGTCTTTCTCCCAGTTTGAATGAAATACAAGTATGCTAGGTTAATTAAAATGAATTAAAAATAATGCCAAAAGAACTTTTGATAACGATTTTCATTATCTCAAAGTTTTTCACATAAGTAATGGAATAATATTCATTTAAATTACTTCACCAATTTTTTACACTATTATGATTTGGAAATCAAAAATAATTATTATGAAATAATTCTTGGTAATACTGCATAATAATGCATTTTTATTTCTATATAACCTTCACCTTTAAGTCTTTATTTACTTTTTTACATTATTTTATTTTTAATAAAGGCTAGCATTAATTTATGGAGATGTTACAACCTAATTTACATTTTATTGATGCGAATTTAAAAAGGTTTTTAGTAAATTAAAATTTTATTTTTTTCAATTTTAAGAAGATTTTTACACGTACAATTTCACTCGAGTAATGATATAGGCATGCCAGTAATGCAAATAATTTATAAGGCTATTCTATGAGTAATTTCGAGGAGAGTTATGGGAAAATTCCCTTGATTTTATTTGCTTCCCTCTTCTGCCATAACCGTTTTAGGAGACTTTTACTATTTTGCGTTCTATATTTTACATTATGTTATTTTGCCTATTACTGAAATGACGTTTTAGATACACATTGAATATCGTAAACAAACAAAAGATTGCAAACGGTAAAAAGTATAATGTTTTTATAAATTAATTAAGCGGTATTCATATATTTAATTCATACTTCTTTAGTTGTACTCTGGTAATTTTCAAGTTTACGGTATTTTTAAACTGGTTCAAATAAATTTATTTTCTGAAAAATTGAGGGAAATTTCTTTCGAATGGAGAGTATTTGCCTAAAAATAATGCTCCTTCAACGATTTTGAAAAATCTCTATTTAAACATGCCTCAATGAAGTTAAAGTTAGTTTTTTCCTCTAGTATTTAGATGCATTGGAAAATGTTCGAGAAGGCAAAATATGGTGACCGTGAAGTCCTTTGGTGCAATTCTAGAATATCAATTTTAAATTATAATTTTCCTGCAGATTTTAGTATAAAAAATTATATGTTGGCGAGAAGAATCTGCGAAAAACATTCCCAGTATTGTTAGTAGTCGAATATTTCTAAAACAAAAAACTCAGTATTTAAAATGTATATATTTTTAATTTGAAGCTAATTGAGACAAAAATCTTTAAATCGAAATTTTTTCAAAATTCTTGGAGAGACATATATATATATTTTTTTTTTTTTGCAAATAATTTACATAAATATGAATACTTTTCATATTTAAAAAGTCTTTATCTCTTCAATGTTTCTAAAATATTTTCTTCTGGTCTAGGATAAAACATAAATTTTCTCAATGTCTGTTTTCTTTATGGTATTCACTATTCAAAGAGAGTGATAATCTGTCAATGAGGTAGATCGTTTGTGATACAAATGACTTCTTTTTAAAAATATGGCTTCTCACTTAAAGGCCCTTATGATTTAAGGCTAGCATAACATCTGTCCTCAAAGACTTTAGAGATCATTAATCATATTTCAAGCTACTATCGATGTGGTGCAATTCTTTCACTATCAACATTATCATGAAGGGCGGTCTGTAACTGTTCGTATGTTAAAAGATTTTTCCGCTCTAACTATTATTCTTTCTATGGTTTGGGATCCTCAAGGTATCCCATAACGTATATTTAACGTTCCTCCAGTCAAGTAAGACGAAATATTCAATATAAATGCAATATAGGCGATACAATATAAAAAAAGAGGTTTTATACATTTTTTGTGCATTAGGGAATTTTACATAAATTTCAAACATTTAATAATTACGCTATGAATGAAGCAGATGGGTTATTTTAAGTCAGTAGAACATATGGAACACGTCACAGTATTTAAATATATAAAAAGAAGAATTGTAATTTTGCTGATGAGATAATTTAACTAAGGAATGTAGTATAGCAGCAGCGCCCTAAATTACACGATAAATACTTTGACCGCGGGGGCTACCCTGGACAATCACGATGTTTTCTATTAATATTTTCTATTCATTTTATTTTAATAAGCATTAGGTAATGTTAAAATGTGATAGTTAGCCAAATAAAGTTTGGGTAGCTGTTTTTAACTATAAAGAGTATGCCACTAAATCTATGTATGCTAACAGCTTTTATGCATGAATTAGAACTCTAAAACATTTTTGTATATCACCACATTTTCTATAAAACATTTAAATTCAAATCCGCACCGCTACAACCCATTAAGGGGCAGTACGTCGTAAGGAAATACTATTATAGACGAATGGCAAGGAAGTGATTTGGTAAACATCACTATAAAACATATAGATAACGTGAAATAATCCAAAACAATGGAAAAAATTTTTTTTTAAATAAAAAACTTTTGAAAATATACAAAATGTTTTTGCAATTGTGTGGGTATAAAAAAAGAACACATAACTAAATAAATTTATATACTTAAGAATATACATTTCAATACATTCAATAATAATAATATTTGAGTGTAAATATTCTTAAAGGCGACAGAACCCAGAACGATTGTAGCTTGTTGATGCTAGGAATATACTAAACACGGTTCGGGACAATCCAAGGTGAAAGAGAGAAGTTAGAGCTCTTCCTACAAACACAAGCTAGAAAAGTGACCTCCTTTGGCGAAAATGTGTCATCAACCGCGTTTATTGTGTTATAGAATGAAACTTCATTTAACTTAATGATTGATGATAGATATCATCCACACGAGCTATTTTTCATTTCAATACATCGATTCATTTCTTAAAAATTGATGTCTTGGACGAAGGGTGAGAGGGGTATCTGAACGCAAACTAATTATTCTGTCACCGAGTTCTAACGATCACTTTTGACTTTCAAACTGTCAGGAGCATGCACAGTAAGGGTTTTTTCATGCCAAAATTGGTGAACTAGTCGATGGACCATAGCTGATACATAAAATCTATTGTGTTCGACTAAACTCAGCCTAGAAGACCCACATCACATGCTGCATTAAACATGGCTGAAAACTTAAGTAACCGTGAAACTGGGTCAGGGTTTTATGGTTAAAGGTAGTTGAGAGAGCGGAATATATACTTCAAATAACAAGAAAAATCGTCTCAAAACATTTTCTGAAACTATTTGATGAAAAGATGTAATATGATAGATCGAAATGTAACAATCATATATGCAATAAATAAACAATACCTGCAAAAAATAAATGTAATTTAAAATGGGTAAACAGCAGAGCTCTTTCATTTATTTTCCCCATATTTTTTTTTTTTGGAAAAATTTTGTAAAGTATTTAATTGTTTCATTAATGCACCAATCTACGGAAATTCAACCCCACTTTTGTGGTATTGTTCAGCCTATAAAACAATCCTATTTTCAACTTATTTTAGCTCATTTGATGCTAAAGGGGCCGCTGGAGGTGTCCAAATTTAGTGGGTGAAAAAATATAAAAACATATTTATAAGATATTCCCAAAAGTTCTAGGGGTTCTGTAATGAATATAAAATGGAATCCCACTCCTCCGCTGATACTGTACTAAGGCCTTATTATGTTCTCGAAAAATTCTATAACCATATTAGATTAAAATTTATCATCTAGAATTAGATGAGGTGATTTTATCTAATTCTAGATGAGAAGAAATATAGCTATCAACTATATTTCTTCTCATCTAGAATTAGATGAGGAATCGTTTTTCTTTCTATTTCACAATGTGAATATAACTAATATTCTGATTAGCTAATTTAATTTTAGTTCTATGAAAGTCGTTTTCAATAATTTAAATATTTTATTTCTATAGCAACGTTTCTCGCCACGTTTCATCAGCGCTAAATGAGAACAAGATACTATCATTGTAAAATATGATAAGATTAAAAGAATGCTCATAGAAAATTATATAAAAAAGACTGAAGTAAACCAAAAGCATATAAAATTAAATGAACAGATTAATTAATAGTAACAACTACAGTAATGTATGATAGAATTAAAAATGTACCATTGTAATAGTAAGTAGAGAAAAAAATAGAAGTAGCAATATACGAGGATCATAAATAAAAGTAATTAAATAGACAAATTATTTTTAAAAATATATATTCTATTCACCTTCCTGAATGAAGTAACTTTATCTATACCCTTGATATTTTCTTCCATTATATCCATTTATTTCATCACTTTTGCCTTCATCAATTTTACCTTCTGTTCATCATATTTGTCACCACTTCTGATAATTATTTTTCGCTAATTATTACTCCAATGGTACATCTTTATACATTAAGATTAATAAGAATTAATTTGGGTAGCTTTTACATATATCACATTATTGCCATCTAAAGAAATTTAAATTTTGAGAACTTTCAACAGTTTTTTTTTTTTTTTTTACTTTAGATACAGGTTTCTAACACTAAAAATTTCAAATATTTTTAGTAAGTTAAATATTATTGATCTTATTAAAAAGAAGAAGAAAAAAATTAGTCGAAAGAACAGAGTTAATATACTTAAAAGTAACCAAAACAATAAATTAGCTAAAAGCCTTGACCAGTTAATTAATATATTTTGTTTTCTTACGCGGTTTTATTTTCTTTTTTTGACGAATTATACAAACCTTTAGTTTTAAATACGAAGGACAAGTATATAAATATGATTAACAATTCATGTACAAACTCGCTAATTTCTATAACTGCTATATACATTTGTTTATAATTATTGTTGGGAATGATAAAAATTATTTTTTATTATTATTATTATTTGTACAATACTATAAATTTTAACTATATAAGATATTAAATCAAAAAGGTATTATGTTGTATACCTATGTATGAATGTATGAATTTATTGAAGTATTTATTCTCAGTTTGCTCGTTCGTGTTAAAAATTATAATCGAAATATTGTATTTTAATATTAACTTTGAATATTGATGTACTAATTTACTAATGCCTATTGGGCCAGATTTCATAGCTACGTTACAATTTAAACCAATAAATACATGTAATATAATATAATCTACATTCAATTCTGTCATTCATTACTGTACTTTTTATTATTAATTACTCGGTTAAGATTCTTTTAGTTTATTTCGTTCCTTAATAACATAAATATTAAAGTATATATTTATATACATATAGTTTGTGCCTCGGTTTCCTTTTGCTCTGATGTGCGTGGGGCGAAACGATGGTTAATAATACTTTGTTTATGCCGCTATTTTGTATACCTTTTTTTGACCGCCACGCTGACCATATACTCTAATTAGTAAAATACAGTCTAATGGTAATCTTCCTATTTCATAATTAATCATGAAATAGTCGTACTATTTATAAAACTTGTAATATTTTCTACAGCAAGGCTCTATCGATGAGTGAGGACACTTGCACAATGCAGGGAGGGTGGTGGGTGTACAAGAGGATTGTATCTAGGTCGCCTCGAGTAGTAAGCGAAGTGGTGATTGGGGGAGACGTCAGCGAATCAGATGGGGGCTTCCATTGTATCTCTTGCATAGATCTTGGAGACCACTTATTGTAGGAACTAGCTCCATTATCACGTCTTTGTCGCTTCTTGTTTTGTGTCTAATCGGTTATCCACTGTGCACTGACGAGGCGAATCTAGCACTTTCTAGTTGTAGGATTGTTTGTAGCTTACATTCATTATTTGAATGTTGGTTGTATAGCACACGATACTACTTTGTTAGTGTCTATCATTTATTATACATTAATAGAAATCTTAATATAAGTAAGAGAAAGGAAAAATATATATCGCAAAAGAAACAGCAGCAAAAAATATGAATAATAAATAAATCGAAAAGGAAATAGGATAGAAAACATTTAAAATAAATTTTTAGAAATAATATAATTTATTGAAATTATTATGAATTTCTTGCATTACTGTATAATCTTGAAATCAATTTTTTTTTGCCTTTAGCATTGCATTCTTAATATCTTTTTTAAAGATATTTATTGTATTTTCTTTTATAAATTTTAAACTATTAAAATATATAACCAATCCGTTTAACTAACACAAGTGTGTCTTACAATTTTACTTTTAGGTACATGATTTGTATTTTTTTAACTACCTCGATAGATTATTTGATAATTAAAAGTTGTTAGTTAATTATTAAAATAATTAATTATTGTAGTTTGGAGAAATATAAAACTCGTAATACTATAATTTTTGAGATTTAATAATTAATGCTAAATTCAGGTCAAATTCTCATCAATAAATGATTTATAAACATACTTAAATATTAAAATAAAAATCAATGGAATTCATTATTGTCTCGCATGGTAACGAGAAAAAGAATTATGATCCTCAAAGCTATAATAATAATGCATTCAGAATTACGATAATACAGTACAGAAATACGATAAAATAAAATAAGATTCATAATTTGAATAATTAGTACAATATTTGTTACTGTGACAACAAACGTTTTTTTGTTGTGTTTGAGTACATGATAAAAAAGTATTTTCTAAACTACGCTAGGCGGTCTACTCTCTATCTACTCGACTCTTTACTGTCTACACTAGACTAGACTCTACGTAATGGTTCCTCTGGCCGGTGTAAATGGAAGAGCTACCTCCGAACGGAGAGTTGATCAGCTCCGAGGCCTCGGGCTGCTGAACCTCCGAGTAGACGTCCAAGTACTCGTGGTTGCACCTGCAACACACCATTTCAAACATTAAGAATCACAAGTTATTATAATATAGTATTATAAGAAGCAAATGTGAATAAACTTGATATAATTGTGACACATTAAGTTTTGGAATTCTCCCTAGCCATATATAATGAATCTTCATTCATAAAAATCACAGTGAGGTAAACTCAAGACCTTTACTAGACAGCTAAAAAAACAAAGATATAAAAGTTAGATCCATAAATACTCATATTTTAAAATATTTTATTTGAACATTATCAATCTTATAAGGGTGACAGTTGTACTTGCTGACACTGTCAATTTATATATATAAAGATATGGTAGGACAAGGCCTCTATGCAGTCTTAATCCTATCTCCCTATGTAAATAAACGCCGATAACGTATATAGGAAGCATTACAGAGAGAATAAAGCAGTATCATTCTAGTAAGCCTGCGTTTATATTCTGTTCTCTTTTTTCAAGTCTTTAAATCCAAGTGCTGGTAAGTTATATATGAGTGTTTTTTTTTTTATTGGCTGGCTCAACAAACGTTGTTGGCTCACCACGCCTGCCTATCTTAGGCTACTGCTTTCCAGTTTGCTGCAAGCCGTTCCTTTGCAACTTTCTTGATTTTTTCTATCTATCTGGTTTTCGGCCTCTTACGTGTTCTCTTGCCTACTATACTGCATTGTTGTGTAAAGGCGTCCTGATGGATTGCTTCGAGTCACATGTCCCGCCCATATTAACCTCTTTGTCTTGACTGACTAATCACTGCTAGTTAACTGCTAGCAGTTCACTGTTAGTTTTTCTCCTCCATGTGTTGTCTCTGATCTCAAATATCTTCTGTAATTGTTCGGAGGATTTTCCCTTCTAATTTCTCGATTCTACTTTCTAGGGTACCTTTTAGTGTGCAGATATAGTAGCCGTATATCAGAGATAGCTGCATCGTGGCATTTCCTTCCTTTGTTTCAGATTTTTCCAGATTTCAGGTTTCTTGTCAGAGAAAGGCTCTGTTGGCACTTCTTATACGCTGGTATATTTCAGTCATTTTATTGAGGTTATTGCGGAGCTGAGGCATTTGAAAATGTTTATTATCGTAAACGATTTCCCATTCACGCAGACCAAATCGTTAGGATCGATTTTTCCACTTAGAATCATATGGTTTACTTGCAAGCCAATTTCCTCTGTTTCTCTTATTAAAGTTTTTGTGTCTTTCCATGCCATCCCGGTTACTTCCTAGGACCGAAATGTCCCCTGCATACGCTAGGATTTTATGCTTCATTCCGAAGCGCACCAAACCCAGCAGAATCCATCTCTCTGTCTCTGACATTTTCTGACTTCAAAGGCTTCAGATACTTACCCTTGAATCAGGACTGAATTTAGGACCATTTGCACACGCTTTTATCAGTCTTACCCACATCCCGGGGATGTTAAGCTGATAATCTTCCAAAGACAGTTTCTGTCCAAGGAATCATAGGCTACTTTGAAATCGATGAATAAGGCGTGCGCATTCCTATTTACTTTCCATTGTTTTTCGATTTTATGTTTTAGGTCTAGCGTGCTCTTTCTTCATCTGAACCATATTACATTTTTTTTCTGTATCTGCTTTTTGTATTTGTATGTTCTGTGAATGCGATAGATCTATCCACAATTTAACCAAGATTTCTAAGGTAACCAAAAGGTTAAATTCGTATTTTCGTATGGAGGTTCTACAATCTAAAATATTTCGTGAAATTCATTCTCATCTTATTATTCCAAAATGATAACTATATAATTGTGACAAAATGATACTAATATTCCAATTCATATACAATAAATATAAAATTACTCAAACACATTTTTATAGGATATGAAGTTAATTTTTTTATTCTAAATATTTAATTATATATTCACTTAGGATAGATCACTTTAAAAAAAGCATAAGGGAGAAAAGTTGTTATGGGAGCTTTTAAGGACTAAAACACGTAGGGCGTAAAGATTATTGTGAGGGAGCGTTGAAAGACATGGTCGGACAGTAATAGCCTGGAAGGAAGGAAATAGGAGACTGCCTCAAAGGAGATGGATGCTGACAATAAGGGAGTCATAGCTCCTCCTCAATATACTACTTCTCTCTTCGTCTCTCGGCTCTCTATGTCACAATGATAATATTTTTTGCTCTAACTTATTATTAAGTGCTGTTTTAAAAATACGAACTCTAGGTTGGGAATTAGGTCTACAATAAATAATACAAAAAGGGGCTGGGGCTCGATGAATAAAATCCAGCTCATAGAGCATACATCTGCAAATAATTTTTTAAAAAAATCTATCACACTTGACAAGAAAACGCATTTCGTACTAATTAGTTAATTAATTTCATAAAGTCAAGAATTCGTTTTTTTTTCACTTATAACTCCTAAACGATGTTGTTGAGGTGAAAATAGACTTCCTTAGAATATTATCAATATTCTATATTTATTAGTACAACGTTTCGGGTTTCCCCATCTTCTAAAACTATTATTCCAGTTGTAACATTTATCAACATATATTCAATTTTACGTTATTGTAAAGTACATCCATTTCTTTTTCGAAATTGTTTCTTATGGTTACATAATTAATAAAATAACATTCCGTTGTTTAAACATTATCATTCACTGTTGATATATTCATCTTTTTTTTTTAATGCCCCCCTTCCTAGTCATTTTTGGTATACGAGGGGGCGAAGAGGATTATCTAGAAGTAACCAGCCTGTTCTTATCATGGTTAGAGGTGAAGCTTTCATTACGTGGGACCGCCACAGCAAAGAAAATTCCACATCCCAGGCCGGATCGAACCGGCACCGCAAAGTTCCCAGGTGACTAAGACCCGGGCCTCAACCACCTGAGCTACGGACGGCACTAATATATTAATCTGTTCCTTTAGCACATATCAATATTAAGTTATTCAACATATTATCTCTTCAATATCAATACGGCAGTGTGAAGTTTATATTATATGTGCAGTGTCTACCTCCCTATTAATTTGTTTATATTTAATACATTTAGTTATTCAGATTGAATATTATAGAATTTTATTGTTTTGTAGGTTTCAGAAATGTTAATATTATTGCTTATGTAGATTACTTCTAAGATTGTTCTGCTTTCTGTGTTTATGTCTTGTATATTGGGGTGTAATTTTAATTTTTTTATTTCATTTTTTATTGTTTATTTATTGTAATTTACAACTGTACAAAATAATATAATAGGTAAATATGTAGTATGTTTCAAATACAATTGAAAATCTTGGGAAGGAACCACCCATTGGTGGTACTTCAAACATTATTTTAAACTAGAAGGTCTCGTGGCCATCTTCTTTTCAGACGCCTCGGAGGATTATCAGGGATTGTTAAGGATGAAAGATTAAGAATTAATGGGTTAGGATGGTTAAGGAGTTTGGAATAAAAAGACGCATATCTGTTTTGGGCCAATTCTGTAACGAATGGGAGGTTAAGGTCTTTGTGAATGAGTTTATTTGTGACGTAATAAGGAGCATCAAGGATTTTACGTAGGATTTTGGATTGTAATGATTTTTAAAATTAAATTTATGGTTAGCCAATGCTGTGCAATTTATATTAGTTATTACAATTTGTGACATGTTTTATTCTGGTTTTCAGTATTTTTTTTTGCCTCTTCTATAAATATTATTTCAATTGAATTTTCGCAGCCAAGCCTGTATATTACATTTTGCTATTCCAGTTTCATGTTTGATAGTTGGCATTGCAATTTATTCTTATTATACAAACCGGTTTCAATGTTGTTACTGTCATATTATTGTAATTTATAAAATTATTTGAAGGTGTCAAAGCACCGGGCTTTTAGATTATCTACACTGAACTAATGGGATTAGTGGTAAAACTGATACATATCAACTAAAAATGATGATTTAAATTGTAGAACTTTAGGTAGGCAACCATATCCTTTTTGATTATCCCATTTTTTTTTGTCATAAGAACAAAGAACTGAAAATCTGGTGCAGTTTGAGTATTACAGTACTAAATAAATAACAAAATAAGGTTATTATTATTAACAATTACGTTTTCCATTATTCAGTATATTAATCAAAGGAATGGATTTGCTCATTGATTTAGGAATATCTATGAATGATGACAAGCGTTATTAGGGAATAAGATTTATCTAGTGAGGTAGATTGAGCTGGGCTCGTGGTGCCCTCTATTGAGGATTAATGGTCTCGTTGGATTCTCGAGCCGTCAGGAGAAAGATGAAGGTGATACATCTCTTCGGTATCAAGGAAAATCTCCACCAGTCTGGGCTTCTTGTCTAATACTAGTTATTAGACTAGTTACCTCTATAGTTGGGCGCCGATTGAAACAGTATTATTAGAGCTAGGCCATGTTTCTTCTGTTAATAATTTTTTTTTAAATTGTAAATCTATAGTCGTTGATCACTTAATGAACGGGCTCATGTGACAACAATTTTATAATAACTTTTAGATATGGATTGTAACTGTTAGAACCATGAGTTCAATAAGTACGAGTGAAGGGAAGATTGTAGAAATTGAAGTGAATTCCATTAGGACACAGTGGGCCAGAGTTGGGCAAAAAGTTATTGTAATTACAATTACTTGCCAATTTTTATAATTTGAGATTGGAGAAACACGATTACAATTATAAATAGTTGTAATTGAAATTACTTAATGAACTACTGTAATTGTAATTGTGGTACCACGGTTAGAAGTTTAGCCAAAGTAGTTGATATCACCAATTACATTCTTATGTTTTTTAAAAATTTATTTATTGATATTTACAACTGTACATAAAATACATCAAGTAAATTTGAAATAATATCTTAATGGTATGCTACATAATGATTTGTCAGTGGTAAGATTCTCAGTAAAGTTAATTAAATTTTGAATTTTGTATTTTCTAATTTCCACTTTAAGTTTGTTAGTCAATTTGGTGTAATATGTTTTGTCAGTTGGAAATCTGGTCCTATGCCTCTTCGATCTTGCTCTGCGTTTCATTCTATGTGAGTTATTTTTACCCTATAATTACAAGTAATTATAGTTACTTTCTTTTGATTACAAATATTCAACACCAGAACGGAAAACATCTGTCTCACAATGGCTCTAAAATATGAAAATGATATCCAGTTTAATATTACGGGCTGATGTAAAGATTTATTTACATTTTACGGTTCATTTATTTATTTTCGAAGATGCTGAAAATAAATATAAAATTTATTTTATAATCGCTCGCTGGATTATAGATTTTATTTGAACTTGGACTTCTTCTTAAAAGCAATAAGTTCAAATAAGCTGAATTAACATATTAGTCAAATTACATGTAATTGTGATTTCAATTACTTAGCATCATGAGGTAATTGTAATTTGGGATATTAATTATAATTATTGTAATTATATGGAGTAATAGCAATAAATTTAGAAAATGACAGTAATTGTAATTGTTTTACTATCAGTTCAGTACAATCGTTCTTCAAAACCTTGTGTAATATTGCAAATGAAACATGTAATTGAAGATGTTATGAAATTAATCTTATAATGATTCCTATCCAAATCTGATATTAAAGGTATTAGTCAGGCATTACATAATAAAGGCTTTTATTTCTAGAATATTATCTGAATAACTGTATTTGTTTCTTAAGATAAGAGTATTTGTAGGTGTTAATAATTTACTCGGATTGGTCCTGTTATACTGAATAATGTTGGTTGAATAATTAGTACAGCCTATAGTATTTGCACATTGCAAAAATAAAATAAATGAAAAAAGTCTTGGGACACCCGAAATTTTATAAAGTTCACTCATTGAGTTGTTTTATTGTGTAAGATTGGTTGTACAATATGATTTTAAAGTGTTTGCTTGATAGTTTAACTTGTGCGAAAAGTTTAATGTATTAAAAAGAGTTGTCTGTTGTTAAGTTGGGTTGGATGTCTTAGTGAACTGTGAATATTTAATTGTAATTTGGGATAAATTTTGATATTGATAAAATTTTAATAACTTATTCCTGGATGTAAATATCTCTTGGAGTGATTATTGTTCAAATCTCACAAATATTTTGGACTTTTTAATAATCTAGTTCAAGCTTAGTTTTTTCACTTATTTCACAAAGCTACTTCTCCAACTGTCATACGTTGGTTTATGTTTTTATTTTAATAACGTTGTTTATACTATGTCAATATGAAACTAAACAATATAACAGGCTATAGATAGGCTAATATAGATATTACTAATGAATATGGCATGAATAATGTTACATATTAAATATTCCTGACAGGCTCATGAAAATTCAGAGTTATCCATGAAAATATGTTGAGAGGAACCATGAATTCCTGAGCGGATACTCTTTGCTGATCTTGCATTCTGTTTAGAAAAACAGAAAGTCGTTACAGGCCTGTTCAGGGGTTTTCATGACACAACGGAATAGCAATATGTGCAAAGGATAGCAGATTGTTATGGAAAACATTAAAGTGGTTTAAAAACATCTTACTGGTCTTTACTATATGATTGTTATGCAATGAGTATTCGTAGCAGCAAGGAAACGAAAAGTTATTTATTATTTATCATTATTAAAAATTTGGTTTCAGCTTCTCTTGACCATGACTTTTTGAACAGTTTTTGTTTTATTTCATTTTACTTCATTGTCATGTTTAAATATAAATTTTATAATATATTAATATAAATGAAAAATATACTATCATGATATCAATTAAGAATAAATACTTACTCTGGGGGAGTGCCCCTGAGCTGGAAAGCAGTGAAGACGACCTCGGCCCTCTGGCTGGGCCCGGCGAGGAAGATATAGACGCACTGCCGGGAGTCGCCGTCAGGGTTCAGGAACGTTGGTGACTCGAATGTGCCGTTCTGCGGCCCCCCAGCCCGGCTCACGAACGTACGGTCGCACTCTGCAACAATAATTATTTATTATTAGTATAAATATATACATATATATGAAAGCAATTAATTTGAAAGATTCATAAAAACACATGTTAATAAAAGTTTGACAGGAAGATCACTGATTGACCGTGTGTAATAATAAAAGGAACATAGTCCGGGTGCGATCAAAGAACAACTAAAATAGTCATTGAAGAATTTATATTGTGCCAACGTTTCGCCCCACGTTGCAGAACTTCATCAGGGAAGTGTTCACTTTAGCAATAACTTCCAGTCTGGAAGCCCTGATGAAGCCATGCAAGGTTGGGCGAAACGTTGGCTCAATAGAAATAGTTTAATCACTATCTAAGTTTTATTTTGAACGTACTCGGACCATCTTCCTTTTATTAAAAGTTTTACAGCTTGCAAGTCACTTATACAAAAAATATTCTAGACAACCGTTCGTCTGTCAATATAATACATACTAACAACTAGTATTAATTGTTCATTTCAGTAGAATAATATTTATTACGAATAGTGCCATTCCAAATGGCATGCAAACACCTAATGTTGTATAAGAATAAAACGTCAAAATAAAAAGTTGTTTTCTAATTGAGAGTACTAAATATGCCTCTACACGTTTGCCAAACAATGGCATATTCGCGCATGTTTAAAATTGCATATTTCAAACTCTTTCAATTCGATGTAAATACAATGTTTCGAATCTTGTTAATTAACTTTAGCAATTTATTTTTTATTTAACATAGCACAAATATATATTAATGAGTACATTATATGTCTTGGTAGTTAACTAAAAACGTTTTTATTAAATATTCTAAAATAAAGGTGTAATACATAGGCTATGTATTACTATTTATATAAATTTTTATCATCGACATCCTCCATTGCTGATATTTATGCTTCCTTTCACTTTGCCTATCTTTATTTTGTTCCTTTTCATAATGGAAATAGAATAAATCGAATGTAATAGTCGGGAAAAATCGAAACAAGCTATTTGCTATCGATATTGAATCTGCTGCAAGTGTTAAAGGTAGATTCAGCTTAAAAGCTTCCGTTCACCATACTCTTCACTTACTCTTTACGTAAAACCTTCACAAAATATACTTTGCTGAATCAAAAACATTAAAAACTATACATACGTTAACTAATCCTCTATAGTACATTTTAAGATTGCACGCGGTGCATGTGTGTAGTTACACTTTTCGTGTGTTTCAGACCCATTAGGTTTACCCTGCATACCTATGCATAAATACCTAATATAGATAAGATTTTATAGCATAGATACCTAATATAGATTATGATATAGATATCTATCTATTATCTGAAAGGAGCATTGGAGGAAGAAGAAGAAGATTGTTATTGAAGTACATTATATAGAAAAAGGGAAACGTTATAGTTTTTTGTCTCATCCAGGCCAATTTGCTCTACTCGTGTGAAGGTGACTTTAGAAGATGATAGTTGCAGAATAAAAGTGGATTTATAATGATTGATGTTCCTCAAGGTAGTATCCTCGGTCCCATCCGTACCACGTATGCTGATGACACATGTGTGCTCACAGGTAATAATAACCCTTTGATTTCATCCCAAACTATCCAGCTCCATATCACAACCCTCGAAGAATGGTGTCGAAATTAGAGGATGAAAATAAATCCCAACAAATCCCATCAAATCACATTTACTATTCGTCGTAAACCTGGCGACTGCTCTACAGTATACTTTAATAGTGTGGCTCTTACCCCTTGTAGAACAGATTCGTTATCTTGGACTACAACTTGACAAACGACTAACCTGGAATCCTCACACAAGACTGAAAAAAAGGAAACTGCACGCAGATTCGGACTATTACAGCCCTTACTAGACAAACGGTCTAAACTTCCAACTCATTACAAAACTGATCTACATGACAATAATAAGGCCCATCTGGATATACGGAGTTAGCTTTGGGGCTCCACTAAACCTTCGAATTCCTTGTATCCAATCCTTACAATCCAAAATCCCCAATGCTCCTTATTTTGTTACTAATAAAACCATGCATAAAGACCTAAATGTTCCTAATGTAACCAATCTAGCCCAAACCCGATATCATTCCTTCCATTATAAACTCCCTAACCATCCAAACCCACTAGTGTCTAACCTTGCTTCCTCTTCCAGTCCTGGCAATTCCCCGAGACGTCTGAAAAGAAGATGGCCTCGAGACATTATATTGTAAAATGTTTTTAGAGTTCTACTACTGGGTAGTTTCTCTACATGCTTTATCATATCACTATGATCTTACTTCAAATTTGTTTGTTGTATTTTTTATACAGTTGTAAATATCAATAAATAAAAAAAAAATGATGGTTGAAAGACAAGACCTTTTGGAGGAAACTTTTATCCTCTGCTAGTTTATTAATGGATAATGAATTCAAATTTTATGAATAGTTTCATCACCATCTGATCAAGTTGCATGTGAGATTGATTGATTAATCAAGATACTCTTGGAGACGAGCTCTTGGCTCTACATTTAAAACGAGTTTATTATTTTTTACATTTTCCGTTTCCTCAATATTTAAAAATTTCTGAGAGGTCCTATTACAAGAGAAAAATAATTGGAATTCGTAGATGACCATTATCAAACAATAGGTTGACCAATCTTTCCTTTGTTTCTGATTAAGATTTTAAGTGAAGGGAGTCTTCTATCAGGACTGGCCGTTTCTACTTATCGGGGATTGAGCGTTCTTAATGTTAATTGCACCTTTAGGGTAGTAGTATAGTATAGTAGCTTAGTCAAAAGTTTACTAACGAATTTAAGAAAAAAATTGCTTTATTGTATATCCTTTAATCAAAAATAAATAAGATATAGGTAACTGTTCGTTCGAATATCCATTTACGAAATTTTATATAAGGTAAATAATTAAAAGATTTCAATGTATTTTTGTTTATTTATGATAAACGGGAGTAATTTTAACTTGCCTTGATGTAGGGTTTCTTAGCCTGATATTAAGTTAAATAGGTCTGTCAGTATTTTCACCAACTCCCCTTCATACCCGGAAACTTCATATCTGCTTCCTCAACTTTATCTCGTTTCAACTTGTTAAGTTTGAGTTGGACTTTGATTACGTTTATTCGGAGTTAACATTCTAGCAGCAAACATCTCTGAGGTTCTTGCCTTTTTCGAGACATTTTTTAACTTGTTTTTATATACTTACTTATACTACATTTCTGAGTGTGATTATAAGTATTTGGAGACTAATACTAACAATCACTTTAGTATATAATAATAATAATCACAGTATCTGGTCCATAGATTCTCATGAACGAAATTTATGTTTTGGTGTATTTATAAGAAATATTAATTATAATTTTCGGAACTGTTACTTATTAAGCCATAAAACTTATAGTTCATTTTATATTTTGAGAATACTAAGTGAAGGTGAGACATCTACCTCGTCGCAAGAGACACCGCAAAGTGTTATAAGAGGGAAGTGAAGGATTCGTGAAAAGCGAGGGAGAGAGAATTTAAGGGAAGTAATTTGTGGTTCCCCAACCTTACCTTAGCCCCTAACCATTATGCCTCTCGGTCTTATTTATTCAAAATTCTACCAACCGTTCCCATTTCGGCCGAGTGCTTTTTTATTTGAACAAAATGTGAGAGAGAAGAAAGATGTAATTACTTTATTTCTACTTAAATTTTTTTTTAATAATTAAAAGCTTTTATTAACGTTGAGATATATATGTTCTGTAAAAAATTAATTAAATTGATAATGTATTTTTCATGGATATTTAAGTTGAGAATCATGTTGTATACAACCAAATGATTAGGATAGAAACTTTCTTGGATCTTCTATCAAAAACTCGTTCACATGAACTGTTTTGATTTATTTATTTTTTTATGAAAATCCCCATGGATATTGTAGGAACATTTTTCTGAATTTTTGTTTCTTTTGTAATTCCAAAACTCATAATAAAAAATTAAGTATTAAACTTATATTCTTTTATAGCTCATTTATTAAGCAAACAAAAGTCATATGTGAAATTTATTTAAGATGAAGGTAAATTTGTTAAATTTAAAGGCAACATCATTTCACTAATTTTAATTTATAAACAATTTGTTCTACGTTTCGGCTTTCATGCCATCTTCTGGAATAAAAATGTTATTTGTACATTCTAGTATAAACCCAAGTTTTAAGCTGTCTGTGGTTATAAGGACTCGTAGTGGTTATTTTAACATTCAAATTTTTTTTGTTAAATATTTAGTCGTTTTAGTATTATTTATTATCACAATTTTATACTGTAGAATTTAATATGCCTATTTTTTTTTAAATATCACTGTAGAACTTTAGTTTGTCAATATTTGTATAATGTATGTTTATACTATTCATATCCTTCTGTAAATTATATCCATTTTTTAATATTTGTTAATTTTTATTAATTCTATTATTTTTCGTTTGTAATTATTATA
This sequence comes from Halyomorpha halys, assembly GCF_000696795.3. Lineage (NCBI taxonomy): Eukaryota > Metazoa > Arthropoda > Insecta > Hemiptera > Pentatomidae > Halyomorpha > Halyomorpha halys. Next base: position 613,995 of record NW_027110283.1, read on the forward strand.
TTGTGTACTTATTATTTTAGGTTTTTCGAATTAAAAATTATTTAAAATAAGTACTATATATAGTAGATAAATCTGTCGAAAAGTTATATCTTTTATTTTTAGTTATGATAGTGGTATCTAATTCTGTTTGAGTTGTCTGATTTATATAGTCATATGATTAATGACATTTTTATAATTTAATTGATTCATAACATTATTTATATCTAATACAATTTTATCTTTACTATTGGTGTATAAATTTTTATATTCATGTCTTTTTAACTTATTAATAACATTTTCAATTAACAGATCGATGTGTAATATTATGGAATTTATATGGAAACTTGTTAGCTCCTTGTATTTGTTGACGGTTTGGTTATTTCAGGATAAGAAAATAGGATTAGATTTCCTAAAATTACTATTAATTAAATTAAATATATCACTTAATCAAATTTATTTAATAAATATTTTTACTTCCTATTATTTATTAAAAGAAGTTTTATTTCAATACATAAATATACCTGTAGCTGTGATATGCGATACAGTCATGATTGTTGTATATCGATTCTAAAAAAAATATATCATTAATAAAAACTCTTTACTGAACGTATTAATCATTATCACAACATTATTATGTAATACATCGTCAGTCTGTCTTTGAAGGAGTGTGAATGCCAAACATTCGCGACCGTGAGATCACGCGGTATAGTATCTGGGACGCCTGCCGAAGTCATGGAGGTTCTTTAAAGGAGTAATTCCAGTCAAAATAGAAATTTTTTTTTAGATTATTTATTTATTGATATTTAGAACTTTATTTACATAATATACATCTAGTGAATGTGATGTCAAATTACAAATAGTATGATACAGACATGTAGAGAAGCTACACATTTGTAACAATCTAATAACATTTCTACATTACAAGGTCTCAAGGCCATCTTCTTTTTAGGCGCTCCGGAGGATTGTCAGGAATGGAAGAGAAGCAAGGTTAGAAACTAGTGGAATTGGGCCGTTAGGGAGTTTAAAATGGAACGATTGGTATTTGGTTCGGGCTAGATCGGTTACATATGGAATGGTTAAGGCCTTCATGGATAATAATAGAAGCCAAACCTTCCCGTCCGACAACTTTTTTTCTTCTTTTTGTACCTTTCATTAAAATAGAATTAGTGCTTCATACATAAACACATACACGAAAAGTATTATATATACTTTACTGGGTCTTCTCCCTTTGATTGCCATATGGCGTTATAAGGTGTTGATAAGAGTCCAGCTAAGGTGGTATAGTCTAGCTATAGCCTAAGGTTACGCCATGGAATTAATGGAACGAGAAGGGGCAGTTCCGCTGGTTATAGGAGACTTAAGGTAATTAAATCCAGAAACATTGAAAAAGTGACTAAAATTGGAAAACGGCATGAATTCAAAGTTGAATGTCAATTAAAGGAAAATTCAGCTTTTTTTTCTTTTAACCAAATATTCATCATTACGTATTCCTATTCGCTTAGTTTTCATTTGATATTTATTTGAATATAAATTACAAATAATTTACTTAAATAATTATTTAACAAGTTAGTGACTTAACTTGTTGGGTTGTGGTTCTAATAATACCTGAATTGGCGATACGTAAATCGGTTGATTTTTAACTGGTATTCTTAATACAAATGCTCTTATAACTAAATTACATCGTTATACAAAAGAATAAAGTAAATTACTCAATTTAAGTTATGAAATGCGCAGTAATGTTCGCACTGACGGCTAGTGCTAAAATGGTTATCTTAATTGTCTCATTATGAAGAGCCCGGATCCAATTTCCGAGATAGGCAGTCAATTTATTTCTAATTTCTACTTGCTCAATTAGCAATGGCTGGGAGGTTGATAGATGATAGGGCCTTCTGCCTTTCGCATATGGCAGATATTTTTTTTTTTGGACCACATATATATATTTTAATATTTATTAATTATTGTCATTAATTGAGGTGGTGGATTAGAAGTAGAAACTGCAAAAATTTTGATGATATTGACATAGGAGGAAATTCATTTGTAAAGGTGAAAGATTTAAGTATTTACCTTAAATTTAAAAAACGAAATTGATAGGGGAATAAAAACGAGGTTAGGGGCGTGGTATACTTGTAATTTTTAAATTTCGAAATTGCTTAGCTATGTTAAGCTCTACTGTTCTCTATGAATACGAAACGTTGCCTCTTATGTAAAAGGAAGAACTGTGCCTTTTTGAAGGTTTTTGAAAACAAAGTATTGTATAAAATATTTGGATCGAAAAATTATGAGTTTAGGATTGAACTGTATAGTACAAGAGCCGGAAAGAAAAAAAGAGCAGTATTTTCACCCCAATTTTTAATTACATTAAGAAAAACTATGATTTTAATTATTTTTTTTTAATAATTACTAGTCTGAATTAATGAGTCTGCCAAGTATAGTTAGGGGTATTAAAAATGGCGGCTGTTTAAAATCGTTTAAAAATAATTAATTTTTCATTCAGAGCTGTATATCTTTAAAACTACCAGCAAAACCAGTAAACATCATTTAAAGTAGAGTAAATTTGCTAAAATATGAGCCCTAATAGAGCTATTTACGTGGAATAGTTCCCGAGATATAGCTTTTTTAAAACGATCATTGAAAAGTACTGATACTTGATGAATTTATTTTGAGAAATCTATGTCTCAAAAACCATAGACCATTAGCATTGAAATGGAAGCAGTAAGTTCTACTATAAAGTAGTTTATGATTTATATCATCGTAGGAGTTGTAGTTTTAATGATATTCGACAAAATGAATTTAAAAACTGTTGATTTCTAGCTGTTTGGACAGCCGTTTTGGATTTATGGAAAACAATATCTCAGGAAGTATTAGATTCAGCACCCGAAGGCAGTGGTTGCTGCCTATGCGGATGACATAGGCATCTATGCCTCCAGCATGAATGCTCCAACTGCGCTGTCACATGCACAACAAGCGGCTAACACCATCGCTGCCGAACTCAAGCGGATTGGAATTAGAGTGAATCCCGCCAAGACAGACGCTA
>NW_027110283.1:617582-628422 GCF_000696795.3 Halyomorpha halys
TTTGGGCTCTGCAACCTAAATATAATATCACCATCACCAGCAAAGCGGACCCTCCCCGCTCAACATAGTATCAACGCGCACTTGGCGCCTTCAACTATACACACACAGTGCACAATAGAATCAATACCTTATAATACCCCTGGTAGTAAAAGGATGCATAACATCAACCTAAACATTTTTGCATGTACCCTACTTTCCTTTTCCTTATTAATGGAGGGTGCGGAAAAAAAAAAAAAAAAGGAAGTATTAGACGTACAGATGTATGCCGTCACTAAAAAAAAAGGTAATTTAATTTACTATAGAGTAGGGTATGACACATTTCTTCGTAATGATAGTAGTTTTTGTTATTGGCATATGAATATAAATTTCGCACAAAAAATTTTATCCGAACTACCAATGAATTTATTTTAGCAAGTATCATGAAAACTACCTCTCCTGCGAATATAGGTGTCATATATTACTTTGTAGTACATTAAACGCGCTTTAATTTGAGTGCTAATAGACATTTGAACGTCAAACGGTTTTTGAGATAGAGATTAATAAAAATAAATTCATTAACTATTGATTTTTCAGAACATTTTTTATGAGATGTTGCTTTGTAAAAAGCTCTATCTCGGGAACTACGGATTAATAAAAATAAATTCTCTAACTACTGATTTCTCATAGGGTTTTATATTAATTGCTGCTTTTTAGAAAGCTTTATCTCGGTAACTATAGATTAATATAAATAAATTCACTAACTACTGATTTTTCAGAGATTTTTTTATGAAATATTGCTTTTTAAAAATCTATATCTCGGGGACTATAGGACATAAACATAAACATAAAATGAGCTCTGTTAGGGCTCATATTTTAGCAAATTTACTCTATATTAAATGATGTTCTCTTAGGGTTTCTAGTGGTGTTGGTAGTTTTAAATATATGGAGCTCCGAATTGAAAATTATTTTTTTTTTTAACGTTCTAAAGAGCCGCCATGTTTTAATCCCCCTACCTATACTTGACAGACTCAGCAATCTCGACTAGTAATTATACATAGCTTTGATTAGTCAATTGATTAATCAAAAATTTGTGATGAAAAAATTTTTTTCCTTTCTTGGGCCCTTGTACTAGTTGGATATAATACGCTACACAACGACGAATTAGGGGAACTGCACGCTGTAAATATAATTCAGTTGATAGCTTGGGACGAATAAGATGGGCATGGAAGGTTGTAAGGTTCAGTAAACCCTGATCCAAGAGGTAAATGTCCGTGATGTGGACCATTTCGAGACTGTTCTCATAGATTTGGGTTTTGGGGAAACACTTTACTGATACATGGAGGTAGGTGGTATCAGCATCGAACCTTCAGGTCTGAGGTATTATTATTATTAAAATCCCAAAAGTCGAATTTCGTTTTATTTTTTACTGTAGTCACTTGATCCAATGTGTTGGTATTTTCTCTGTCAATTTTTGAACTGTTACAATTTCTTGTGAGTGAATTACTCACCTGAATTAAAAATTTTCGAGATCAACATAAGGTAATTTAGTTCATAATAAAAAGCTATTAATACATTTTTAGTAATTCGTAATATGGTAGTAATATTTTGGAATATAAAGCCTCCAATAAAATAAAATATAATGAAAGCTTGATATCTGCATTTACAAACTTCTGAAACCCTAGCACGAAATTGATAATGATGTTTTTAGAAAAACATAAACTTTTGTTTTTAGAAAATTTACCTGCACCTTATGAATTAATAAAAAGATATTAATAGTTTTTTTAGTAGTTCCTGCACTCTTGTTATTGGTATGGACATTCATGAATTTAGGTGAACACACACTCGAAAAATAGTTAAATTTCCTTAATTGCTCAAACATTGTCTAAGACAAGACCTGAAAAAAAAAATAATCTTAGGATTATTCGATAAACGTAAACAATCACTGTGGGTACAATTTACATTCTTCGGTTCATAATTTGATTCAGTTTCTTGAAATATGCTTTATTTTTTTTAATTATATAAAATGAAAATATTAACAGAATCAAAATAATCCTTTTTTAATGAAATAAATTTTATTAATATTGAGATTAATAAGTAAACTTGCTATGCAGATTTTTGTAGACACTCAAAATGATGATAGATTTTACTTTAGCAGCCCAGAATAACTTTGTTTAAAATTTCATCGGTTGAAAAAAAAAATCAGTTAGAAGGGAGTTCATAATTTTCTAGCAACGAAATTATGGTTCGGTTTAAACCTCACTTAAACCAACTTCGAATTTTTCTAATTTCTTTTTCTTATCATTGCGAATATTTTGTAAGTCGTATATATTACTAATATTTTTACTGCGCATATATATTTAACTGTAGATGTTCTTTAACCCCAATCTACTGCTTCGGTCTAAAATCTACCTTGAGTTTTATCCGGTCGTCAATGCCGGCCATATTTGGAGTTTTTATACCATAGGAAGATATGAAAACCTTTCGGATCTGCTGATAGGGGCGTTCGATGCAGCGAATGGAAGAATACAACCAAGACACAATAGAGAAGAGGGGAAAGATTCAGCCAATGAGAAAGCGAGATAGAAGTACTCAGAGGTCAAGGTATTAATCACTAAGACGGATTGGCCATCAGCCCTCAATGTATCCTCAACAATCAACTATCTTCGTTTATGCCCTTACTATATCTATCTGTATTTTCTTTTCGGTATTCCTGGTTCGATAATAATTTAGTAAGAGAGAAAAAAGTAAAGGGGTTCAAGTGCCAAGTGGCAATTTTTCGGATATATTTTTTTTGGTATTTCCAATTTGTACTTTGGTATTGACAAAATTGTGATATTATAAATTAATAACTAACAATTACTGAAAAATCACGATTTTATCAATACTCAATTTTAAAGTTGTTTCAAACATAGGTAGATAAAAAAAAATCCTATTCGTAAAATTGTCGCCTGTACTACTTGGCTTTCAATTAAACAATTAATATAGGCAACTAATAGTGCATTTGTATATCGATTACATTGTACATTCAATGTTATAGTTACTTAACCTGACTAAGATCTTGGCTGAGTAGATTGTTAAAAGAAATATATTTTTTTGGTGAGTTTAGGTAGCTCTGTCAGAGTTTACACAAAAGTAATAGTGATCCTTAATTGTTGGAGATTAACAGCAACTTGATATATAAATGGAGAGTGTAAACAATTATTTTATTTGCACTTACGAAGTTGTGCTTTGGGGCCGCATTAAGGATCGTAGATTCCTTTCGTATCCATTTCTTGAAATTTAAAATCATTTATAAATTAATCACCTTATTTAGTCACAAATAAAATCATCCATCATGACCTCAATGTACTATTGGTCAGAATCGTATATCAATCCTTCCATGATAAACTTCCTAACTCTTGCTTTTTCTTTAATTTCTTATAATCCTCCTAGGCGTCTAAAAAGAAGATGGCCTCGAGATCTTCCAATCTCAAAATTTTAGTGGAGGTTTACCAGGGTTGATTTTCCTTTAGCCTGTATCATGCCATTGTTCTATAGTTTACATTACTTGTCGTTTTTTTACTAGTCATATTCTTTACACAATTTTTATAATTCAGTTGTAAATTTATAAATTAATAAATAATAAAAAAATAAGTATCAACTCATCTTTTCATTAACTAAATAAAATTTAATAAAGGATTTAAGCGGGTACAGTTATATTATCGATGTATGTGGTCTGTTTATCATCAGACAATAATTAAAATTTAGGAAACGGCATCTCAGCCTTAATTTTAATGTTAGTGGTGCAGTAATAGTGCATTATTGTACAATTTGCAATAATATCCTCATAAGCTCTTATTATTGCAGGTTAGGCCGATTTTACTACGTAGCTAGTTATAAGTAATTTTTTTCTATGCTCTATTAGTTGTTAATGCATGTTTTAAAGGAATACTAGCCTACCTGTTATGAGATTTCGAAAGAGACGATGGATTGGAATCCTTTCTCTTATTATTTTTGGATTTATGATCTTGAGAGATTCTAACCTCGTTGTAAATAGACCAATACTCGTTATTAGTATATTGTAATATTAGGGCGAGAGTGGCAGGTGAACGGATATTCCTAGTTTTAGCTAATTATGCAATGTAGCTTTATCTAAGTTTTTTTTTTTAACACTGTTCTATTGTAATACAATACGCTCCATGACATTGGAATCTGCTCGGAGTTATCCGACTTCAGGATAAAGTGGATCTGGAAGGGGGCATTGTGTATTATGCTTGGCCAAGACTTGTAAGCATTTCACTACTGTCATTCGAGGGCCTGAAATTGCTAGACTTTTCTTATCACCGAATTTAACAATAAAAGTTAGAAAACAAAATTATTTGTGTGTATTATATTTCAATAAATGTGTTATATTATAGTTTATTGATATGTTTTAGGTTATTTTTCAAAATAAAAATTTTATTATTATTATTAATAGTATAATAATGTAATTTATTAATTGTACATCTAATAATTAATATTAGATGTACAATTAATAAATTACATTATTATTAATAGTATAATAATGTAATTTATTAATTGTACATCTAATAATTAATATTAAAATAAAAATAATCTGTCCCGCAGAAACCCATTAAGGGTCATGGGTGTAGTACTTTATAGGGAAGTACTGTTACTAGACCAAATGTTGTCCAAGGAGGTGATTTGGTCAAAATCATGTTCGACCACCAGATTTTTACAAAATTAATGGTACCCACTACATGGGGCTGGGTGGACCCTGCAGGGCTCCTGAACTCTTGGCTACAATGAAACAGAATATAATTATCTCCCACAGCCGAATTCGAACCAACGTCCTTGGAGTTAATAACGCAGTGACTTACCACTGAGATACCTACTCCCATCTAACATAAAATAAATCGAAAAAAAAAAAAGAATAGTTCTTAGTAAATCACTGTGAAATGACTTTTAATTAGTTTAATTTAAGAAATATAAAACAAAAAGGATTTTAGAGAATGTTAAAATTCAATCAGAAATTGAATAAGTGAAGAAATGAAATTTTATCGTTGCCACCTTTGGTGCAATCGTAAAGAAAAAGTTTATTTAAAAATTTAATACCTAGATTATAAAAGAACAGAGACAGATTTTATTTCTGGAGGATAAACTTTATGACTTCAAGTTAGTATTTATTATTTGGTTTGATAAGCGAATGTATAAAGTTATAAAAGTTTTTAAAGATTATTTTCTATCTCACTCAACTTCTAAGGTACTTTCATTATCCATATGTGCCCAACAGTTCTTGACAATACTTTTCATGATGAATGTATCAAAGAGCAGACCTTAGCCATTACATTTATTAATTACATTACTTTCATATTTGCATAGTCAGTTACGAAAAACTGATAAATTAAATATACTTAGTTGTTGATAATAAGTAAAAATAATCAAGACTCAAGTCAAGATTCTTAAAACAATAATGATGACCCCCTTAATAATAACAGCTCCTAACCTAATGGTAATAATAACAACTGTAATAGTGATAATGCTATTGTTACATTATTAAACAATATCAAGAATAAGTAATGTCCTGATAGAGAAATACTCTAGTTCTCTCGACAGAAGTTTAGTCTAAAGACCATAGAAATCAAGATATGAATCAACTTGGATAACCTTCAAGGAGTATATCTAGTCTGTATACGTTTAAGGCAAGTATTTAGAATTAACGGCTGCATATTATTACAAACGATTTATGATAAAATAATTATCAAAAGCAAAATCATAAGAACTTTATAGAAACAAAAATTGAAATAACAAAATTTGGTTCATAATTGTTCCATGATCCCTAATTTGGTATAAAGTGGTTGAAGTAACTTATCGATCGGATGTTATCTCAGGCAGTTTTTTTCTCTTGGCACTAATTTTCATTAGTTTTTTTTTGTGGTATTGTTTTTCTGGCCTGCTTTCTTCATTCACAAAATATAGAATTTTTATGTAGCCATAGGCGAAATTATATTGATGTGATGGTTAAATCAAAACGAATTATTTATTTGCTTTTAGCGTTTTATCAAAAATCATCTTAAGGATTTTCTAAGTATCTTTTAAGTAAACAAAACTACGATGTTACTCGATTAAATCGCATTGAATATTGCCATAACTATAATTTATGGAAACTTGCCTCCAACTGGTTAAAATTATGAGATGAATGGTACACGGGATCGCTGTAAGTCGCTGTATATCGCTATTTCTTTTTAAAAGCATTTTCTCTATATTTCATGTTATTGTCTATCCCACTGTTTCTACGTTATTTGAGATATTTTATAATTTTGATTTTTCTCATTAAGAATTCAAGTGATGAAGAGTCTTTCTGGACCTAGTTTCAGAATAGTAAAAGAGCCGGGAAAAAAGGCAGTTTTATTGATTACTTTAATGAAAATTATGTATAATTACTAATCAAAATTGATGAGTCTGCCAAGTATAGGTAGAGGGAAAAAAATGGCGGCTGTTCCAAAACATTAAAAAAAATCAATTTTTCATTCGCAGCTCTACATCTTTATAACTACTAACGCACTAAAAACAGAATAAAACACTATTTAAAGTTGAGTAAATTTTGTAAAATATTAGCCCTAATAGAGCTATTTACATTCTTGAGATATAGCTTTTTAAAAAAGGAACATTTCATAAAAATGTACTGAAACATTAGTAAGTTAAGTTATTTGTAGAAATCTATATCTGAGGAACTATGTGACTTATAGATGTTTATTAGCTCTCAAATTAAATTAGTTGTATGTACTATAAAGTAGTAGACTTTCATCTTCCTAGGAATGGTAGTCTTCATGATATTTACTAATATAAATTGATTTATAGTTGTTCGGGCAATAAATTTGATTTATGAAAAACATTATATCCGAAACCATAAGACGTACAGATCACAGTCTGCCAGCACCAAAATTAAAGCAAGTTCAATTTACTATAATATATTTAATATATCTTCGTAGGAATAGTACTTTTCATGGTAATTGCTAAAATAAATTGATTTATGGTTGTTCGGGCAATAAATTTTATTTATGAAAAACTTTACATCAGAAACTATAAGACGTATAGATGTCAACCAACACTCAAATTAAAGCTAGTTAAATTTATTTAAAAATAGTTTATAACTATTATCTTTGTAGGAGAAGTAGTTTTTATGATATTTGACAAAATAAATACACAAAATGTTTCTAGTTGTTCGAATAAAATGTTTGATTGTTGAAAAAATATATCTCTAGAACAATGAGACGTACATATTATGTCTGTCAGCACTCAAAATAAAGAGATGAGGTAGTAGTTTTTATGATATTCACATATGAATATAAAGTTCAAACATGAACATTATAAATCAATTTATTTTAGCAAATATCGTGAAATGTACTACTCTTACAGAGATAAACTTCATAAACTACTTTATATTCCATTAAACTAGCTATAATTTTAGTGCTAATAGACATCTGTATGTCGAATGGTTTTTGAGATATAGAGTTCTCAAAACAAATTCACCAAATCCTGATCTTTCAGTACATTCGGTAGAGTGTTGTTGGTAATTTTAAAGATAAACAGCTCCGAATGAAAATTTTTTTTTTTTTAACGTTTTGAATCAGCCGCCTCCCCCCCCCACCTGTACTTGGCAGACTCGTCAATTTTGACCAGTAATAATGCATAGTTTTCATTAAAGTAATAAAAAATTGGGGTGAAATAACTGTCTTTTTTCTCCTCTTGGGCACTTGTACTATATTAGTCCATAAATACAAGCATAAAAACTCCAAAGCAAAATAACTAATATTTTTTTGCATTAGGGAGACAACTATTTTTGACATCACTCATTATTTTTGCTTTAATTATTTATTACTTTTAGCGTTCAGAAACTGGTGCTGTGGTGTGTGCAAGATCTGTGAACATCGTTTAAAAGTTTTGGAGTGATGTGGTGTTTCTTTACGCTTTATCTGTTCTAGGCTGACGTAGTGGATACCTGTTTTCAGATGAAGTGTTTGGCCGAATAATGGTTTATATTACATTTTTAGGAAATCGGAGTTCTTACTAACATTCCTAGTGCTCCGATTAGACGTTCTTATTGTAAAATCGTGCAGATACCAAAATACGAGGATTAGACGGAATATAGTTCTAGGCTATTATCATGAAAAAAATAAGAATATTACCCTAATTAGAGATCTTTTATTAATTTTCAAATTATTTAAACATTTGTTTGTAAGCTCTAACGTTTATTTCCGTAATGCTGACAATAAATTAATAATAGTTTTCACATTTTTTTCTCATTAATTTTGAAATAATGTTTAGAAACTGACCGACGATGAATCGATCCTCTTCTTGCCTTGCCTCAGGCCTCATATCGAAGACAATAAACACAAGGGACCCCTATAAAGGTTACTGCCTCCTTTATTGGTGCCATTCCTCCAGCAGTAAATTCTCCTTTATCCCAAGTCTGCTTAGCAGTAGCATTTTTCAGTGAACGAACCGAAAGGAGTGCGCCCGTGTACCGCTATCTGATCCCGCACTAAGGAAATGCGAAGGCAGCCATATCCTTGGGGTAACAGCCTGTGCGATAAGAGCTTGATTACCCATGATAATACAGTCCCTCACGCAGGCGGGCCACGTGGTAGGCTTTTCATGCCTAACCTCATACTGGGACGGCATACCCTACTCTACTTCAAAGAAAAAATGAAGGCAAAAAGAGGGGAGCTGACCACTCCTACCTAGCCCACTTTTGTTTAAACGTATCTTTTATTATCTATATATCTTTAAAATCATTTATTTAATCGCAAATATAAACTGAATATCAGTTGTAATAATATTATCACATAAATATTAAGAGGTTTTTTTTTCTCCTTTTCATATATTTCTTTATTTTTAAAAATATTTACACTTCACCGACGTTTCGGAGTCCTTCTCAGTCTTCAAAATACTTCTACCAATTTGAAAAACAATAATATTATAATAAAATCAACTAATAACAATTTAGAATCCGATTCTATTGGTTCTGTCAGGATTTAATACAAATAATTTGGGCTAATATTCAGTTTTGACACGTGTCGGGCTCTTGTTACAACTTCACTAAAACGATAGCAATCTTCCAATGCTGTTACATTACATGCAGGACAAAGCTTCTGAGGGGAGGAAGTAAATTAGGGTTGCATGTTTCGATAGCTCGGTTTGTACGGAAAATAAAATGACAGGAAAAAAAAAACAAGTGTTTTTCATCAATTAAATAGGCTCCTATATGAAGACAGAGAACTTTTCTTTCAACTAGCAATTGGTGAATATCTGGTCAACATTTTGGCAATCCTAGATACTCCCGTATCATCGTAATAGTTTAGTCATCATTCATAATGGGTCCGTTCAGGAAAAAAATAAATATGTTAAGGCATTATATATAGTTAAGAAGTTATCGACGATTCTTTATATTGGGGGTAGTAAATCTGATTTTAAAAAAAACAACTTATGAGTAGGCACTTTAATTACATTCTTTTCAATAATGCATAATAAGTATTTATTGTTTCTTAGCATTACGTTTTTCAGGATGTCTATATTTCAAACTGTTTATAGTATTTTTACATATATTAGTACATTTCAACTAACTAGTTTTCATGATAGTCAATCTAGTAGTAAATATTGCTCAAAAATGTTTAATACGTTTTGCTTTCTTTTTATTTCGCTGTAGGGGGGAGGGGATAGGGTGAAAGCAGATAAGTTTATTGATGGCACAAAAACGTCAGAAAATACGACTGGCAAGCTCTCTTAGATATCCTGTGCCTGGCGGAAAAGATATCTTCTTGAGCCTTCCACCCCAAACTGAGACTGTGGCATTTAAATGCCGTCTATCAAGGAAGGATAAAGGGCGGCTTCGGAAGCCATTATCAATAATTCCATAATACTGGGGATCGAAGGTCTATCGGTAAACATCTGACAGGGTCTGTCGAAAACTCCACATCCTATCGCTTCTCCAAAATGATGGTCCACACTCTGGCAGTGGGTCGTTTGTAGCCGAACGAGAGTTGAAGCACAAACTTAAAAAAAAAATGTTTTGGTGTTAGAACGATGACTGTGAAGATTCTTCCCAACTTGCGAAAGGTGTTTTTTTTTTTCCTTTTGTTTTCTTGATTGAGAATAAACTATTACTTCTTATAGTGATTTACCGTGTTGTCAAAGACGCTATATTTGATGTAATACTAGAAAAATTGCCGAACAACTACTGTAGATTGAGTTGATTTAAAACAACTGGTGTTTAGCGATGTTTTATTGTAATAAACTATTTATTTGTTGTATTTTGAATATATTTTGAGTTGAAATTATTTGTTTGATGCGCGGTCATAAGGGCTTAAGTCACTTTTTGAGCATTTGGAGACTATGTCGTACACTAGCACCAAATCAGAGCGACCTGTTGGTAATTAGGTCTTTGTGCTTTAGATAGACTTACTACTATATTGTTTTATAAAAATAACAGTTACAAAAATATCAATAATTAGATTTTACATAATGTTTTGAACTTTGTTTATGCTCTCCTGAAAGATTCATATTTTCGACTTAAGCCCTTATGACCACGCATCGAAAAAAATTTCTAATGTATTAAAGTAGGTTATAATTGAGTGAATATCTGAGTTTCCTAAAGGTATTGTGTCACGCTTCCTTTCTTTTTTTTATCATTTAAAGTTACTAGCCCCTTAAACTATTAAACCTAATAATTTAAACTATAAGAATATATAAAAGTATATAGCTTAACATTTCTGTGATATTTGACTATCTCTGCACTACACACAATTATATTTTAATTTATAACATGACTGCCATCTGCCACGCTTTCATTTATTAAATATTATTTGCAATTAGTAAAATA
>NW_027110283.1:628472-644711 GCF_000696795.3 Halyomorpha halys
GTTATAAATAATAATAATTTTATTTTGCTTATTATATACCTGAATAGATGTTATGAAAAGATATTTGCTAATTTATCAAACAAAAATTCAGGCAAAGGCAAATAAATTGTGGTTTTAATTTAATATATAACTATTTCTTATGCAGAAAATTTATTATGTTTATTTTTCTTGTTACGTAATTCAGTAGAATAATACTGGAGAATGGCTCGTTAAACCAATACATTGTAAAAAATAAAGAAATAATAATCAATTATTATCAGCCCGTCTTGAATTAATTCGCATACCTGATTGTACCTAAAGTCAGTTATCAAATGATAATAGGATGATTGCAAAAATCAGATATAGTAGATATTTCACTCCCTTGTTGCACGAGAAAAAAATTGTCGATTATCTATAAATAATAATGTTATAGATTAATTATCTAGGAACTGGTAACCGCTGCGCAAACATTAGAACATTGGTGCTTGAATTATACAGAACAGGGGGGGAGGTGTGTGGCTAAAGAACAAGGGAGGTGGACCCGGGCAAGCAAAAAGGCATATCTGTCTTCTCGGTCCTTTATTCTCCTCTTCTTACAGCGCCATTGGCAGAAGAACATGGGGTCCTCACTCTTTTAGGTTTCTTTGGCTTGTCCTTTCCATTAATTTGACCCAGGAAGAAGTGTTAAGGTGGTGTCATTACCAAGGTTGAGAAAGATGCTAGTCGATTCGAAAAAAAAAATAACACAAAACAATTGTTGTTCTATTTGTAAAATGTCATTAGCTTTAAAATAGAGTAGGTTTGTATTTTTATTCGTGGAGTAGCTCGACAGCAATTGGAGAGCTGGCATTGCACTGTCATAAGCAATGCCACTCAAACTTTTATCTTGCATTTCCAGGTTGGATTCTCTACTGTTTTATTCAAGCAGCTAATAGCATTTTCCCAGAAGGTTCCCCGAACTCCGTCTCAGTTCCTGAAAAATTTCTAAGGAACAGTAAATGAAAACAAGATCTCCTTTTTTTAGTATAGCTACCACCCCTACTCTTATTATTCATAAAGCATGTTTATAATTAGGTAAAAAACCTGATTTAGGTTCATAGATAATTAAATCTGTCCAACAAACCAACTTTTTCGAAACTACATTTGCACAGTAACCGTTGGGGAATTTATTCTAGTTATAATATATTATAAAGATATTCTTCAGGAAATTATTTAGTTGGTACTAATCTCATTTCGAATGCTAGACACAATAAATGCAAGAAGATATTACTTTATCTTCCTCCCGTTCTATTAGAAAGTTTTATAACATTTACTTTACAATATCGTGTAGGTATGAATGATTAATTTATTAAAAACCAGAACATTTAGGAAGGGTGGCCAATTTAACCTCCTCAGCAGAGAAGGGTTGATAGAGAAATTGTAGATCCAGAAATCCAGAAAAAAAAATTTAAGGGAGGTTGAAAAAATAGAAATATTTATAAAGCTCTGCATTTGATTTATAAAAGGCTTTATTTCTATTTGATTTCCTAAATTTTCGCAGCTAAGTTGAATTTTGCATGATTCCATTTAGGGATTTATATTGATGAGTAAAAAACTGAAAAATAATTACAAATTTTTGTTCAATTTTGGACAAAAATATGGAGTATATGATTTTTAAATTAATATCTTCTACTGGAAGAGTTGATTAGAAACTAATTTTAAAATTGGTGAATGAATAATAATCTTCCGTGTTTAAATTAAATCAGTTTTTACAAACACAACAACGTTTCATTGTTATCCCCCATCTTCAGGTTGCTAGAAACAAATTCTCAAAATTAACATAAGCTTACAACATTAACCCTATATCACAGTATTCATTAAACTATTTACCTGATTACTATATCAATATAATAGTTGATTATTATAGTAAGTTTCATTATTGACAATAATATGTTAATATTAGCTTGATGAGACTAATAAGGAGTAATTTATATATTTAATTTTGAGAATTTGTTTCTAGCAACCTGAAGATGGGGAATAACCCCGAAACATTGTTGTCTTTGAAAAAACTAACATAATTTAAACAAGGAAGATTAGTATTCATTCACCATTTTCATATTAGGAGTATGTGATATAAAATTATTCCCAGAATAAATATTTTTATTTTCTTTAGCAGGAACTCTTGATCCACAAATGATAACGTCTCGGCTGTTTTCAATTCGAACTCTTGTTTCTATTTTTCCTTCTTTAATTATTTATCAAATTCTTTTATATTTTGTATTTATCCATTGTTTATTATTTCTAACGATGATAACTGGTAATTTATTTCAAATAAGCAAAATTAAAGGTACTTTAGTGGAAGATGTATTAAAACTTCATCATTTAAGGCGAGCTGGACTATTTTAATAAGACCTATCTGCTATTGAAGACCACCTTGTACATTGATTTACTAAATTTGATCAAAATCGTTCGAGCTGTTTGAGAAAATCTAAAAAAATGTTTAAACCTAAAGTAGTACTGCCGGTTAGTTGATATTAACAAAAACGTTCCTGTAACATCCCAGGCATACACAATCCCTAAATATGTAATTTTAGTTTATTACCACTTTTGATTTTTGAGCACATTTTTTTTCATTTTGCGGGACCTGGTTGGACGCAAGGTATCTATTTCTAGCCTCAAGATATCTATTTTTGTCGAAAACTCGAATTTACAATTTTACACGATCGTAATACTCCCCCTTACGGTATATTTTTTATATAGGTAAGTGAAATTAAAAAATGAACTTATCTCCTATGAGTACCCTCGGGAATATTAGAAGTATACGTGATCACCCAGACACTTTAATTGTTTGTCTAATGGACAGCAATCTTTAAGTGTCTGTTTTGTTTTATTATCTTTGAAGTACTGACTATTATTATCTTTAAGTACTTAGCCATTTGACATAGTATAATAGCATAATACGGTTTACTGTTGACTCTAATGGAAAAGGTATCTCTGTATTGGTCAATTTCCTTGCCCCTGTCATGAAATCGATTCCAATGACACTCAGCTATCGTGCTTCAGCTGTCGGATATATCCTTCGATAATGGCATTGTTCCTTCAAAATGGTTCCCTGGTTTCCCCTACATTTGATATTTTGCCTTCTCTCATACTTTGTGGAAAATTATTCTAATTTTAAAACCTTAATTTGACTCTGAAAAGTAGTTGGAAACTTGATATAACTAGTATAATGGAAAAAATATCTATAGGATGACAAAGTGGTAATGTAGTTTCATGCAAAAGACTCATAATATTTATAATTATCGCAGAGTTGTAAATTCTTATAATTAGTAAATAATAAAGATAAAGTAATAAAAACTAATATTTAAAAATGAAGAATGAAAATAAAAATGTATAAACAAAAGCAACTGTTATTTATAGAAATAAATAAGCGATACACCATGAAAAAAAAATGTATGCATAAAATGCACTTGTTTTGTTGAATGTCTATTGTGTTGGGCTCCGTCTGAGAAATGAAGTTTGCATTTTTATGTTGTATATTATTACAATATCGACAAATTGACTTTTTAAAAAATATATTCATCAGTTGATTGCAGTTGTATTTCGAAATGAAATTGACTGCTTCTTATAAACCAAAGAGCCCTCTTAAAGTTGAAACGACAAAGGTTTTCTTTTCTGAAATACGACTGCTGGAGTCCTCCCCTCTCCCCTCGCCCTAAATCGCTACTCGTTTTGAATAGTGATGTGATGGGATCTCTTGTAGTCCTCACGCGGCAAAGGGGGACCTCTAGGTGAATAATGTATGGAACGCATGGAAATAGCAGGTTTATCAAAATAAATGTATTTTATGAATATGAGTTCTTATTACTGTTTCTAGAAATTTGTAAGCATTTAATTCAAATAAGTATTATTTTTATTTCTTATCATGTGTGTTTCTTATGGTTCCTTAAATGTCTGAATTTTATTGGAATATAGAAGTTAAAACAGAAACGAAATATAATGTGGTTCGGTTCCGCAACGATGGTGTTGAGTTCTGTAGAGGGTGTCACCTGACGTGTACACAAGTACCTCTGATAGTACAAGACCTAAAGCTAGTTATTTTACCCCAATTTTTTATAACTTTAATGAAAACTATGTAAAATGTATTACTAGCCAAAATTGGTGAATACAAAATGGCATCTGTCTCAAAATTTTAAAAAGAATA
Source organism: Halyomorpha halys (assembly GCF_000696795.3). NCBI lineage: Eukaryota > Metazoa > Arthropoda > Insecta > Hemiptera > Pentatomidae > Halyomorpha > Halyomorpha halys. The sequence continues at coordinate 632,635 of NW_027110283.1, forward strand.
AATGGAAGATGGTCCGGATGCGGTCAAATAAAACTCAAATAGTGATAAACTATTTTAATTGAGCCAAACAGTACATTAATTATTTTATTATTATTTTTTATATTATATACTTTACATACCTCTGTTCCACTATTTATTAGGTATATTGTCTTTCTTTATCATGTATATTTATTATTTATATTTAACTTTATTTCTTCAGTGTTTTCTATCCGTGTACATTTATAATTTATTATTAATTTTTATATATGATTTCTTTCCTCCTATTATGTATATTATTATTTATTGTTTTCCTATGTTTAATATTTCCTTTAATTTTCTATACTGTTTACTTAAAATTAATATTCAAGTGTAACGTACTTAACTGCCAATCCCCATTCCTTCCAATACAGACGGTTAACTCCGACTTTGACTTTTATCAAAACAGCTACTTTTTTGTCTCGTTTATTGTCTTCCTTTCTTCTTGATTTTATTCTTATCTCCTTTTTCCATCTTTTAGTTTACACTTTCTTTTGTATATTTCTTCTTTTTATCTGTTATTATTACAGTTTTCATTTATTGTCTATAGCCTTTTATTTTTCTTATTTAATTTTTACGTTCCATTGTATACCCTTTTAATTTTTCATTTACTTTTGTTAAGTGTTTGTATCTTTTTTAGTCCTGATGTAGCCCTGTGACGTGGTGTGAAACGTTGCCTCAATTAAAATAGTTCATCACTATTTGAGTTTTTAACTTTAAATTATTCTTCTAGAATGCACTATAATAATTTGTATTAATGTGTAAAGACATAACATAAATATTTAAGACAATCATTCGTTGAATAAATCTCGGAAATGAAACAGAAGCACTCTTTTTATTTTCTAATTTCTGTATTTTAAAAAGATTTCTTGTGAAAATTCATATAACTAACAGGACGGAGCTCTCACAATAATTGGACCTCTTATTTAGGTGGAATTTCTTTTCCAGGCTACAGTAAAATTTTGAATCGTGATGAATATGCGTGTTAAGGGGAGGGGGACTGAAAAAAAAATCTGCTGAAGTTTGTCTAGAGAAAAATAAAAGAAGGGAACCACCTTGTTAGGGCCCTTGCCTCGTTTACCCTCCGTAAATATTTGCTCTCTCCGCTGTTTTCTTTTCCCTATCGATGTCTTAACTCTAATAATGGCTCCTCATTGTAGTATGGTTTCTAAATTGCGATTTGCTTTGAATAATAAACATTAAGAATAAAACAAAAAAAACATACAACTTTAATCAGCATCCTAATTTGACTTGAAATTAATCCTCCCTCGTTTTAGAACAAATATTTTTATATTTGTTAAACATTATTCACTGTGACAATACTTCTCCTTTTTAATTTTCCAAATGAGCCTTTCAGTTGATCGACAGAAAAAATCCAATTTTAATAGTAGAATAATAGTATTTAACTTTTTGTTTTGAAAAATTATGACAGAATTATAAAAATTAAATTAAAATTAAAATTTACATTGTGCTCTTAACCATTTATTCAATTATCTATCTATCTATCAGTAGGCGCTACAACCCTGCGACGGGTCCTGGCCTCTGGGGCCTCTGGGGGCTGCTGCCTTTCAATTTCGGACTCCAAATTGGAAATTCAATTGTAAATTGTTATTGAATCAATTTTAAAAATACTAAGAATGAATTTATGGAATCATCCATTCAACTGAAAGGATAAATATAGGTTAAGTGAAATACAAATGTAATCATTTTATAGCTATGTCGACTTTAAAGATTATCGCACTAGTGAAAGTGCCCATACAGTCAAAATCGGGCTAGAAAAGCTTTTGTTTAGGCGTTTTTCCTTATTGTCCATCACCTTCTACAACTTTATATATTAAATATTATTTTTTCTAGAATCTTTGGTTTTCAACAGTATATCATAAGTCTATAATCCTAAAGAATATTTTTTCTCTTACCTCCTTAAGTTAGCCATCAAATCCTTTCATAGTTAATATTTATTTTTTTTTTTTTACAAGTAAAAACTGAAATGGTTAATTATTTCAAAGGATAAATATAGGTTAGGTGAAATGAAAATGTAATTAATTTACTACTATGTCGACTTTAAACAATGTTGGACTAGTGAAAGGCGTGCGGCCCGTACATTCAAACTCGTGTTAGAGCATACCTTTTTATTTAGGCATTTTTAAAATATGTTAAATTTTTTTTCTAAAATATTTAGTTTTCAACAGTATATAATAATTTAGGATAGTCTATACTCCTGAAGAATATTTTCCTCTTATCTCCTTAAGTTAGTTATCAAATCCTTTCATAGTTAATATTTATTTATTTTTTTTATTACAAGTAAAAAAATGCATTGGTTAATTATTTCAAACAATCCAAATTAAAAGTTGTTAGAAGAAGCCATTTTGAAAATTCGAAATTGAAGTTCTGTCATACTATTCCAATGATAATAAGAACTAGTTATAATATAAGACCATTTAATTGTGCATTGACATATCGAATTTATTCAAAACCGTTAAAACCATTTCCGAGAAAAACTGAAATATCGATTCTATGGTATAAAGTGGCAGGCCATATATAATGTATAAGGCAAATTTAATTGCCTTATATATTTAATTTTAATGTCGTACGATTTCTAGTTTTTGGGTTGAACAAATACACAGACCATTTTTTCCCTATTCCTAGTCATTTATTACATACGAGGAGGATGGGGGGAGGGAAGTGTACATCTTCTACAGGTCACCACCATATTCTAATTATGATAGGGGGGTCAAGTTTTCGTGTGACCGTTAGAGAAAAAAAGTTGACCACCCAGGACGGATTCAAACCGGTGCCACCGTAGACACAATTTGGGACTTGTTCATTTCGGGGGACCTCAAAGCGTGTACGAGTATTATTGAAAACTGAAATTCAAAATTTTTCAGGAACGCAATACTTACTATACATTTCTTACATAGGTAAGTGAAAGTAAAAAAGAATATTAAGAATTTTTTTTTCTCCTTTAGGAAATGCAATAAATTATGAAAACCAAATTTATTTACTTCTTCCACCTAACATTACCAAGTATTAAAAAAAACAGTACAAAGATGAACAATATAATAAAACTCTTAGTAGACATAATTTACGTAATACATTAATGATTGTTATTTGAAATACTTCTATATATCTGTAAGCAAAATAGCAGGTTAATTTTAAAATTCAAATACTAATAAATAACTTGGATGTTAAAGTATTTATTTATAAAATAAAGCTTCCAACGTTGATCGCGAAGAGAGAGGGGGAATATAGAAGAGTATATTTTCAAAATTATATTTCTTCTTGGCTGACAAGAAAGCTAAACTAATGGTCAAGATAAAGTAGCCTTTATCAACAACTTCAGTTTTCTTTTTGCAAGTTTTTTATACAACTCCTGATAAGATATGACCTCAATTCTGTTCTAGAAAAGTCTTCTATTCAGACCCTCTCACTATCTTGTGGTTTGAATAACTTTTAAAAATTAAAATATTTAAATTCAGACGGAACAAATAAATCTCTCAGTTAGAAAAAATATTTATATCTATGATATGTTCGCTGTGAGCTGTCTTTTCAAATTATCGGGCGAGGCTAAAAGGTGAATATGAAGAGAAAAGGGACGAGGCAATCCCTGGAGAAGGCTGGAGCTGCGATCAATCAGTGCCTCCTAGATGAACCTCCAGGGTTAATATTTCACCGCTATCGATTGTCCTCAGTTCTACCTATATCTTCTCTATAGTCTCCACCTCTTAACAGCAATCATCTCGTATCTCCCTGGAAACCACCTCTATACTCCCTCTGCTTTATAAGTGAATCCTCATGGCTTCATAATGAGTCTGTATCTAATTGAATTTTTTTTTATATTCACTTTTAATGACACCCATATACGAAACTACGAAAAGTTACAAAATTCCTAAGACATCATTTAAATGGGGACATTTATAAAATATTATCCATGAATAATAATAGACTACCGATAATGAAAGATTTTCATAACAATGCACAGTATAAATTAAAATATAATTGGATAACTCAGTTGGATAAAAGGTATCCGAAATAGATGAAAATCTTATACTATCTGAACTTGGCCCTAGATCGTTCAAATGCGCAATGCCTGTTTTATTATATTTATTATCAAAATTTAAACATTATGTAGATCACCAAGTGTACAATTGGTGTTCGGGGTGCAAAAACTTAACCATATAAAAATTTAACCCAGCCTATAATAACATATTTACAGTTATCTAATATACAACAGATACTCCTTTTCAGAACATAAAAGCACTCTTTCGACTGCCTTGTAAATACATTATCAAAATCTCATTCATGACCAGATCATTCAATGAATACATTATACATTTTTTTTTTCGGTTGGCTCTACAAACCTTGTAGATCTTTGGCCGCCCGAACCTGCCTATCTTGGGTTAGTGCTTTTCAGTTTGCTGCATGCAGCCCTTTTGCATCTTTGTTGATTTTGTCTATCCATCTGTTTTTTGGTCTCCTATGTGGTGACTATACTGGCATTCATTGTTGTGTAGAGGCGTCCTGATGGATTGCTTCGAGCCACATGTACCCCTCACCCGTCCCAACCTCCTTCCCTTCATATCATAAGATATTGTATGATCAATCTCTGCTTGCAGTTTTCTGTTAGTTCCTCTCCTCTATGTGTTAAAGTTCTGATCCCAGATAGCTCCTATAATTGTACGGAGGAATTTCTGTTCATATCTCTTGATCCTGCTTTCTAGCGTGTCTGTTAGCACCCAGGTCTCGCAGCCAGATTTTTACAGTTTTTTGGAATTTAAGTATTTTTGACCGAGATAAGAAACTGGTTTTATCTTACCCTAATCAGGAGATTCGGAAATATTTTATAAAACTCCTTAGAGCATGCATAAAAGAGTAATAAGCATATAATGAAATTGTTTTAACTTGTTATTTAAATTTTCTATGTAATAATTTTCTATAAATCAATTAGAATTAGAATTATTAGCAAAATAAATTAAATTCAAAACATTCTTTTAAAAAACTAACGTAATAGATTAAATTATGAATTGTTAAGGCAAGGAAGAAAAAGGATTAGGTACGTATGATTATCAAGGCCTTAGAATCATTTAAATACAGGATCTTTTTAAGTTCTTTCTACTTATGTTACAAAACATACATTAACTCACATCTTAACTAATTAATATTCAATTCCATGTAAGGAATTGAGTAAGTAGAGTATTAAATTTGAAACTGAATGTACAATTTAATATAAAAAAACAGGCAAATAATTGAAACTAAGTCTGAAAGATCAACCTGTCGCGTTAAGGATTATTATCGAAATTCTATATTTAGATAAGCATAAACAAAAAAAATTTTAAAAATGCCGTATTTTTTTATTTAATTATTATTATAAATATTTTTTTTTCATGTATATAGTTTTAATTTTATCATTCAGTTTATGTGTATTTAGAGAGAGATTTTATTTATTTTTATGTAGTATTTTTTCATTCATTTTATTTTTTGTTCATTTATTTGTATTAATTTTTTTTTATTTTATTATAATGTGATCAGTTATCTCTATTACCTATATCCCAACAACGTTGTGGCAGATTGTAATATTTATCAATAAATAAACTGTCAAGTCATTTAATGCAATTTGAGAATTTTGTATTGTATATCAGACATATGTTATATGCAGTTTCATCATATGCTGTCTGGGGGGAAGTCATGTTCTGTCGGTCTTGAGTGAATATTGTACACGTTATGCCTCTGGAGTTTACGTTCTGTTGCCTCTCGCCTTGTCTTGGCACATTCATTCTTGGTACTTTGCAACTCGCGAAGAACTATGCATCCCCTATAAGCGAAGTTTTCTAATGTTAAGACTTCAACATAGTTTGGAGCTGGCTCCAAGTCTACAGCTTTTTCCTTCTAAATGCAAGAGACCACGTTTTGTATCCGAATAGAATACCAGGAAGGATAATAGTTTTCTAAATTCTATTTAGAAGGCGCGAGCTAAGCAATGTTGAAAATGAAAGATAACAAACATTTCCACATTTTAACCTCGTTTCCATTTCCTTTTTTTTTTGTTTTGTTTTTTTAGTTACGGTAGACCTTAAATACTTAAACCTCTACAAATCCATTTCCTTCTATATCTATATCACCGAAATTAGTGCTGTTTCTACTGCTAACCATTTATTTTGTTTTATCCGTAATTATTTTGAGACTTATTTCCTTATTAGGTTTTATTATTGTATTTTCTATTGCTATATATAGAGGTTTTAACATTGCTACAACAACAATTTGATGAATGTCGTTAAATAATTTAGCCACATCTGCACCGATACCTGTTCCACGGCATGAATCATCCAAATCAGCAGCTATAAGGTATATATTAGGCAATAAGTAATAATGTAATAATTATTACTTATCTGTTATGGCAGAATGTGAGGGGTCATACCAGATACTCTATATACGTACTAGATAATTATGTTATTATTGAATATTTTCAATTTTAAATATTTATATTAATAGTTGGAAGAGGTTGAGGTATGATTTTTTTCAAGGCTAAAATCAATACGGACAGTCACCATGGACACAATCCCCTTCCTCCACCCTAAGGATTTGTCAAGAAGAGTTGGTTTAAACTTTAACTCTGAGAAACTTTTCGCTTGCTTATTTGTGCGAGAAATGAATTAATTATATTGTTGTATAATTGTTTAAATTATTTTTTTATATCCTTATTTTGGTTTTCAACAGAAATTTCATGAACCTATCACGAAGTTTGAATGAAATTCGAACGGCTGTTAATAACGATGCCTGCTCACGAACTTAGATGACACCGACATTCAATAAAGTTTGGACTTTTCGTTGCTGGCTTCATTTCTAACCCCTCTTCATGTCAGCTTTATTAAAGTTTTATAGCAGCCTCGACTACCCAATGCCTCAACTATCTTCTAGATTGAAGTAGTATCTTAGAAAATTATATGCACATTTATTTGTATTCTCTCTTAAATTAAAGAGCTCATTCGCAAAAACATGTTTTTATCTTTTCGTCAATTCATATTCTTTTTTCGTAGGTGCTATCATCAAGAACAGTTTGGTACTTCGGTTTTTCTGACATTGTCTCTTTAGTTTTTTACGTTGTTGTTTTTATCTCTAAAATAATGTTTATTGTATTTCTCCTAAGTTCTTATCAAATTATTAAAACTTAGGAATTGCCTTATATAGATAAAATGTAGTCGAATTTTCCAAATCTAGGTTTAGATCCCTGAATCTTTAAGTAAACGAGAAAGATGACATCGAAGATGTTGATTGTGAACTCGATGTAGGCGGCTGCTTGTGAGCCTCCTAGTTGGGTGAGTGTTAGATTTTGTCAACCATAGGTAAATGCACTATTTTGTTCTTTCCAAACATTATCAATATCATTTATCCGGACAAAAAATAAATCTAAGGATTGTACATGAAGGTATTTTCATTTACATAATGTTTTTTGGAGAGTGGTACTGCGCTACTAATTCTATGGACCCAGGATGGAATACGGCTTATATTCGACAGATAATTATTTATTCTGTTATTGTAACGTGAGCCAGCCCTATAGGTTCGGTAGCGCTCCGGGATCCCGAGGTCCCAGCTTCATAGAGTGGGTACCCTTAATTGGGTAATCATCTTGCGTTCAAGCGTTATTTTGACAAGATCACCATCTTTCACAACTGTTGATCTACAGTACTTCCTTACAAAGTTCTCAAATCCTCACCCAACATCTGTAGCATTACAGATTTATTTATAATATTTTTTTTGTTACTTTCATATGTTGTGAATTGGAATTGTGTGGTTAGGAAATTTACTCTTCAATACATTGACAATAAAAATATTGTTTTTTACCTCCTCTTTTTTAAAGTAAAAAGAAAAAACACAGAAGTATTGATTTTGTTCGGGACGGACGACATTCTCTGAAGTGGATGAAATGAATTCCACCTAGTTTTAGAGTGTCATGGTCCGCGATTTCAGAAAATCATCTTCCACTTCCAAAGGACACAGCTTACAGTTTGAGTGGAAACTGAGGACTATCAATTGATAATGTGAAAATAATAGGATACTAGTGTAGATTAGGAGTCGACACAGTCGTGTAAATCACTAAGTTTAGTATTAGATTTAGTTAGAATTTAAACACTTGATTAATTGTATAAATATATTTTTAAAGCTGTGGTGCTTTTCAAGTTTTCAACTTGAAAAAAATATATACATTTTTCAACGTATATTAAATAAAGATATAATTTGTATATTTTATATTTAAATAAATCAATATTTGAATAAAAGTCAATAACACAGTTTAAATATACTCTAAAAGATCAGACTTAAGATTTACAACATTATAAAAAAAAAATGATCCTTCTTTGAGTATTTAAAACAAGATTAATAAAATTATAATAAATCCTTCCTTACAACTATAGAGGAAGTGCCTCAGAAGACCTACCGTCATGAAAAGACAGGAAGAAGCTAGACAAGAGATTGCGGAGATAGAGCAGACCTAGGAGCCAAGTGCCTAGGGGCTATTGTGAAATAATTAGGATGGAACACAGTCAGCTGCCCGGGGGCACTCCACTCACGCCCGTCAACACTTGAGGGTTGAGGGGGGCCTCTTAGTATATTTAACAGGCTTAATATAGTTCCTTTAATGTTAACGTATCACTAAATTTGATTGTGCCCTACTAATAAATTATAATATTGTTAACGGTTCATTTGTTTTGTTTTTTGTTATTGAATATTAACATAAAATCTAAATGGTACTGAAAGTGTTGTTATGCCTCAAATATTCAATATTGAACACACTGAGTATGTTTATAATACTGTTAACATATCATTTTAAGTGATTTATTTTTTATTATTATAGGAACACTAGAATAGGGAGTTTTATGGGTTTGAACGGGATTTCAGAATGTTGCACAATAAGAGCGTGAGCTCCAGAAAGTCGAAACAAAACATGTCGAATATATTTTAACATATTAAATGAAAACAAAAACGTTATCTGGACAAAGCTCTAGATATTCGTACTTTTGTGTGGTTATTGTTTTTCAAGATACTTGAAAAGATTATCTATACTTGTATGAAGTGCACCTTCAACTTTATGTCAGGCGCTACTTCACTAAAGAATGTGCTGTTTGGGTTATTATGTAATATTATAGGCTGTATGTAAGAGATTTAATTTTAAAAAAATTATCTTAAATTAAAAAGAAGGAATATATGAAACAATTTAAATGGTTGTACAGAGTGAACAAGAGAAAACATTTCTGGAATGTATTAAATAACTAACATGGTTATTAGAGAGTCTCCAAGAGAAAGCATGGCTAGATTAGTTTAATAAATTTTGGGTTGGGACTATTGGAGATTGCAAATATTGATGAGTTGGTGTAATTGTATGAAGATTTGGGTCCAATTGGCGAAGAAAATTTGGAGTAAACTCACTTAGGTGGATGGAAAGATATCATGTTTTCTCATCATTCCCCTCTCTCATCCTATTCTTCCTTCCCTTGCCAGGGAACCACTCCCTTAAGTCTATGCGCGCATGATAACGTTGCATCAAGCTTCTCTCTCCTCTGCTTCTTCTCATAGCGAATACTGGACTTTTGTTTTACAATTGGCCATAAGGAGAAGTAATGATGCTTGTATTACGGGAGCCATCTTTCTTTTTTTTAAACGGAACAATATTACTACATTTCAATTATGATTATGTTAAACTTCTTCAAGCAAATTTAGTATTTATTTATTTAATATTCAACAAATTACATAATATTAAATATAAAAACTGAAAACAGAAATAGCAGGGGTACAGAAACAGTTAAATTGTTATATGCAAATAGCAAACATTTATAAAATAAAGAAATGTGATTAGTGTATTTTAATTATAATTATATTCAATTAGATTGCAGAAATAATAAGTGTTATTACGGTATACTCTTATCGAAACAAAAAAATAATTTCTTTAAACAGTGCATATTTTTTGTTATTAATGCCGTAAGTGCTTTTTGTGTGTTTTTTTAAAGCCAGGTTTCGTATATTCCATCTTATAAGATGTAAAATTATTACAGAATGTTCGCGAGATTCTTATGAAATCCGAAATTAACATTTCCAAAGAACATCAGAAAGTTAGCCATAAACTGAAGAGCGTTCAGGCTGGCACTATTAGGTACTATTACAGATTAAAGTTAAACTATTATTTAAGGTTATAAATGAAGCTCACCGTTGTTTAGTTACCTCGACAGAAATTGTTGACAATGATAATATTATAGCTAGTCCTAAGGATTATGTGTTTTCCTCATTATATCGGAACCATTACTAGACCATCTGACCTATAACGGAAATTAACAAAAAATTGGATAGTCTGACCTTCCAGCAGGCTATAGGTATCACACGCTATGTAGACCTCCGTCAATGTCCAGGCCTGGAAGGGGAGTTCTGGAAGCGGGTTCTACCACGAAGCTTCCGACAGCTGGAATTATTAGGCCATTCGCTGGCCAGGCTTCAGGAAATCTACATGTTATATGCTTTCTGAAAATAATTGAACTCTACTATTATTATTTTTTTTCTTTGAACAGCTTACTGCATTTAGAATATAATACCATTCATTAACTCTACTTATGATTAAAATGGAAGTATATGATTATAATAATTCAGAAGTTGATGTTCGGGGATGCGGTCAGCAAAGACGCATAAAACAAAGCTTATTTATCTGTGCTGACTTTTCGATCTGAATTTTAGGTCTACATCAGGGCTGAAAAACAAGATAACAACCTTAATTCAGAGGGACATAAAAATAATAATAAACACACTTGGAAATATACATAACAATAAATTAAATAGATACTAGTTGATTGATTCTAATAGAAGAAAAAATGTAACATTTCATTATGTTCCTTCAAAATATTTTTTATTACTTTTAGACCTTACTTACATAATTTATTATGTTTAATCTATCACTCATCTTTTACATTTTCTTCAACACCTTTCAATATGTTTATTTTTTTTATTTACTCGAACTCTGTGTGTCTTTTAATTTTTTTATCATGTATTTTGAACAATTCTTACCTCTACGGTATTATATTTTATCTTTTATTATCAATAAACTGCTATCTACTTAATTTGTTGTTATGTATATTACCAAGTTTGTTTATTACTATTTGATTTTTATTTTCTCTGAATTAAGGTTGTTATCTCGTTTTCTTTTTAATCCCTAATAAAGGCTTAAATTCAGGTCGAAACGTCGGCACAAATAAATAAGTTTTGTTTATTTGTTTATCTTTACTGACCGTAGTTTCGACCATCTTCTCTTATCTAACTTCGATGAACTATTAGCATCTCATTGTAATAATTATACTTGATAATTAATACAGGTTTTAGCTGCGGAATGAGTTTAATGATGCAGAGGTGAATTTTCCTTTTTGCTTCTCCGAAATCATTATCGTAAATTAATGGAACATAAAGTTTTAAATTAAATTCGAAGCCGGGAATAGTTTGCATAATAAATTATCAATATTATTAGAAGTTTATTTCAATTCCAGTTTTTCTGTACATGTAATTTTTTACAACTCCAGTTAAACCTTTTTCCTTTTTCTTTCATTATCCTTGCTATATTTATTCGTAAGCTAATGGATTGGTAATAATGTGAGAATCGACTCAATAATCAAGTATATTTTAGGAAGTGGGAAATGGTTTTGAATGAAAATGTTTCGGTAATGGATAAACGGTTAATACACTTTGATTACTTCAATATTCTGTGGTGTCATTATCTTAATGGACTGGTAACGTTTTTAACCTTTACCTCGACTGGGTCATTCACGATTCTTTTGACCTATGTCCTGAAAATGCTGTTAGACCAGTTGTTTTTTTATATTATTCTTATAAGAAGATTAGTAGTTGACCGAATGTAATTGAGTGTAAGAAGACGTTATCAACGTTTAGTCCCAGTTTGCAGTAGGGATGGGATATCGATATCGATAATATCGGAATATCGATATTTGGTCTCCGATATCCGATATTTTGATATCGATAATAAGGAACCGATAATATCGGAATATCGATATTGTCTCCCGATGATATCGGAATATCGGTTT
>NW_027110283.1:654299-660985 GCF_000696795.3 Halyomorpha halys
CGATATCGATATCGATATTTTGCTTTCGATATCCCATCCCTAGTTTGCAGGGCTTCATCAAGGCTGAATTTTGGTGGTTCCAGAATGTAGCTGAAACCTTGCAATTTGGTTACTAATAAATATTTTTGCAGCTAGTTTATACCTTGACCACCACCCCGACCATGTTTCTGTAATACATTATTTTTATGCATACTAAAACTTTTAAATTTGACCATTTGAAAATCGGAAATTTCAAACTTTTTTTTAATCAATATTTCGAAGTGTGGTTTTTTTTTTCTCAATATTTTTCCTACAACATTGTATCCAAAGTTCCCCTGGTTACATCTTCTGCTCAGTTTCTTTCGGGTAAGTCTGAGGATATCGAGGCCAAAATTTTTTAAGTATATGCGTTAGGATGCACAGATGTATTACTTCTGGTATAGTGACGAGGGAAAGTTCGTCTAACTTATAATAATCAGTAAGGGGAAGATATAAGAATGGAGCGTGAGACCGCTCTGGGCCTCGAGCCTTGATGAAGTCATTCATCACAAAAAAATTTCTTATACATTATACAGACATTTTTAGTTTTAGGAGCCCCCAGGCTACTCCTTTCTCCTATATACCTACTTGCTAACTTCCATTCTAACCCGAAGGGAGATCCCGCAATATGGTGTTACTCAAAGACGTTCGGTTAGCGGATTGAGAACAGATTGACTTCTGAAAATATAAGCCTGAATGGATGTTTTGTAGTAGAGGTAGGGTTGCCACTTTAGAAAGTTCTAACAAAACTAAAATACCAAATTATTTAAAAGTTATAACCTTTTTACAAAAATAAAATTCTAGAAGATTTTTATCCGGATTTTCTCGTGCGATTGTATTTTTCATTATAGTTTCAAGTTCAGCCAAACCTCAAAAAAAAAAATTGTAATTATAAAAATTACTTTCTGTTAACTAGGACACTAGTTTCATATAAGTGAGAATGAAGGCAGTGTCTTCATTCTCACTTAATTCCGTCTGACTTCATAGCTGCTAGCGGCAATTTCCTTTTTCATTCTTACGTTTTAATTATGAGTATTAAGTATGTTTTCATTAATTTCAAAAAAGTTAGATAAGCAGGATTTGGATTTTTAGACTGATTTTTTTCGGCACGGAAATCCGGTCTCTGATCATAATGGTGATGGTATGTTATATCGAATTTTCTAGTTTAGTGAACAAATGAGTTTGACAACTGTTAAGGCAATAGCTAGATTAGTCCCTATAGTAGTAAAGGTTTATGCCATACAGGCTGTCATATTGACATGATACTGTATGATAGGAACCGTTACCAGGTAAAGGGAGTTTGCCAAGTTGCAGTACCTGGGATCAAGTTATGGGACATATTAGGAGCCGATTTGCTGGTCTATGGAGGGTAAGGGAGAGATGAAGCGCTGTGCTAGCTGGTTTACTAATCCAGTTAGTTCCCCGGATCATTAGCCCGCCTTTGATCGAAAACCCATTTGCCAATGTTAGCAACGTGCTGGGTTCCGGCATTCGGTTGTATCGCCATCACGAAAACAGGTTACATTTCCTGAGATTCTTGTATTATAAATTAATAGATTTTTGACTGGATTATTGATAATTCCTATTTAATAATTTCATAAGGTGAGAATCGAACCCAAAACCTCCTGAACTTAGCGCTCTGAGACCCACGCTCTAAACGGTCTAGCTGACAAATCCTTATCCACTATCATTGCATGTAAAGATAGTTTCATGACAGATATCTGTTACCTGCAACCTGGGCTTAAGTTTCACTCTTCACCTTACTAATTATTATTCAGTACTAATCAGAGGTATGAAATAACTTAAATGTAGTTCTGATAACATTGTCGTTCAATTTCAATCTTAACAATTAAGATAGTAACAGAAAGACATGCTAAGCTAATAATAAAAAAAAATTTTTTTCATTTATTGTTTCTTTTAATATTAACAAAAATAGATATTTTCAAACAAATTAACATTTATTTAATTTAAACTAAATAGAAGGATAATATTTTTCCAAACTAATTATAAACTGGTAATGTTAGTTAATGATTTATGAATGACTTATGAATCAAGTTGTCTAGCTAATAATATTTTTTGTTTAAATATAAAAGAAAAGTAGGTGAGGGTAATATTTTAATTCCAGGTAACAATTTATAATAGTAAAAATAATCAGTTAGATATATTTTATGATACTGATAAACTCTGATACTGCATTTATCGTTCTTTTCATTCATATATCTATTTATAGAAATTATATTTTTTTCCTTCCTTAATCCTTCAGGAGATTAAGTGACGTGTATGAAGAGTGGGAAGAGGGTGAGGTTTGCGTTCATCATGACGCAGCACTCAGGGGAGGGGCTGGAGGAGGACAGGGGAAAAAAAGGGACCATGACGTAGGTAATACAGCCCTCAGGTATATAAATTCTTCCACATTTCCCGACTCATGTTTCTAATGTTTTGACTTTAATAGGTTCTTCGTCTTAATGGGTCTTTTTTTTTTCTTCTAATATTTATCATTATTCCTTTACTTGTGAGTTACTTTTTCTATCAATTTGTTTTTTTAGTAGATAATGTGCACCTTGTTTTTTTAGAGATTTGGGATTTAATATTCAGATTAAATAACAAAATACAATATGTATTTTTATGGTTTAATAGAACTATTTATTTTATGAATCTTCCATTTCGACATATAAATCGTACTCGGCGTTTCCTGCTCTTCTGTTACGCAATGCCCTATTTTACAGTTATTAATTTTTACAAAGCCTGTCTCAAATTCTTTTTTTGTGCAAATAATAATTTCAGTTCTTCTTCAGGTTTTCCTTTATTAGTTTTCTTTTCCTAAGAATTTGTTTGAAAAAAAAGATTAACTTATACCGTCGAGTTTTATATTAGAGCTAGCCTGTTAAATCATTCGACATAGTCGTTAGTCGCTCCCTAACCGCGGCTAAGTAAACGCAGACCCCGTCTCAGATTGAAAGCAGAGGTAAAAGTTTAATTTGAGTCCGGGACCGAATTGAATGACCTTTCGACCTGGGACTATTGCGCTACCTGCTGAGGTCAGACCATGTCAGGACCTTTTGTCGCCATAATAAGCAACCATCGATCTCTGTATCCTATGGGCCAATTTTCAGGGAATACTTTTTTCTTTTTTTTAATACATTAAAATAGTGGAAAAAATAATAATGCTCCCAATATGACCGATTTCTTGCTATCTAATCGCACATATTAACATGGAGTAGGAGCCTAAAGTTATTGACCTGAAGTACATTTTATTATATAATTAATTATTATTTACTTTATTACTTGGCATATCTTCAATTATTTTATTTACAAGTCAACTACAAGAGAAGATACTCATACTATAAATTATGATTTTTCATTTGGGTTATAGGTTATTAGTAATATATTGTAATCACAAAATATATTTATCAATAAATTTATTGTTTTCGTCACTACATTTTGCTTTCTTACAATCAAAGATTACATTGAACTTCTATTATAGGGTCGTCTACTTAAGTTGCGATTGGTGTGTATTTTGTTTGTGAGCTGTCTAAAGTGTATTCAAAGTACAGAACTGAACCTATATACAGAACAAGGAAAATATATAGCCTCGAGACATGACCTTATAATTTAATAATAGGTATGCGGTAGGATTGATTTAGGTTTTTGAAAATCTGTCATATTGCCTAAGTTCTGTGCAACGTTTAAGAGTGCTTCAGAGGGAATCTTTCATTTCATGTAGGACATGACAAAAATTATTCTCTTGGGAACCAATTATTTCAGCACGTTGTAATGACAATACCTGAGATTGTGTGCGGCAGATCCTAGGTGATCTCTTATCAATTTTATCTTAAAACCTACTATTTCTTCTTATGCATGCGTTAGAAATAAAAACTGTAAGAATTCATGTTTAATAAAAATCATTTTTCGTCATTGTTTTACATCTGAAAATTGATGAGTTTATTATCATTACAACATAGCTAGTCACACAATAAGCTTAACTTAAGCATAACTTTAATTTTCATTATGATAAAATAGAATGAAAACAGCTTCTGTTAACAGAACCGGGTTAATTTTTTTATTCGGTTTCCATTTTTCTTGAATATAAATTGTCTAAAAACGAAGTTTCAAATCCGTTTCGTATTAATAATTTTTAAGTTATATTGCTTTGTAATATGGGAAAGTAAGTCCAATATTTCAATATTAATATGAATAGTCTTAAATTCTGAATGCGCTAAATTTGGATAATGTTTGATGTTTTATCATAAACTGTCTATATTCAAAACTATAATTAGGTATCGATTAGTGTTGTGAGCTGTTCAGTTTGACTTTAGTTTTCCGATTTAGAATGATACTCCAAATTGAAATCTGCGATTAAACTCGAACAAAACAACCTCTACCGCGCCTGCCAGCTGCTGGAGACGTCTTCCAGCGAGTGAACTAACATCAATTACCGATGAGGTAGGTGGCCGGATCAATGTCTGAATTGGGGCGTCCTATGCTGTGTCCTGTTGGTATCCTAAAGGTAAGGGTGACACTCTTGTATAGTTTTGCCAAATATGTTATAAAATTGGAGAGAGCTAGGATCGTTACGTCACTATTATACCATCCAGTGGTAGCTGAGTGTGGGATTAAAAGACATAATCAGAAATTTGTAGTAAATTTTATTAATAAAAAAAAGTTGTCGAAGTATTGTACCATGTAGTTTCTTTTAAGATAGGCCGGTGCACTTTGTGTCACAGCAACCCACTGTATTTGGGCAGCATTGTTTACTGTCAATAAAACATTTCTCTCTTATTCTTCCTCTGGACAAATAGGAAAGACAAAAAAAGGTTTTTTTTTTTTTTTTAATGACTCATGTTGACTGTATTTTTTGTTCTCTGATCGGTTTTGCTAATGAAGAATAAAATGATTATCGATCTAGGACCATATCATCCTTAGAAAAAATCATAAAAATTGACGAGGAATGATATGTGTAGTGAGGGACTACTGTAGGGTACAGTAGAGGGTACTGTCAGAACTAAACCGGTGTTTATCTCGAAAGCCTGAATGGCACATTGTCACCTAATGACTGTTTTAATTCAGAATTATTTCAAAGACCTCTTCGACAAGTTTTTAGACGTTTGGCAATAGCTTGATTTTTTTTTTTTTTTTGGCCAAGACTCCCATTGGAGTCCTATACTGCCTATCCATGGTTGGGGGTCAAAGTTTTTCATTTTGTGGGACCGCCACTCAATGAAAAAAGTTAACACTCCAGGCCGGATTCGAATAGCGGCCAATAGACCTCAAATTGGCAAGACTGGGTCTTAACCACTGAACTACTTGTACTCAGCTTGTATTTTCTGGCCTAAATCGTTAGAGGTCTATGGGTTGTGATTTGTTTGGGCTTGTGTGACATGTGAATTAGTTACTATCGGTGTAGTAAGATTCTTCGAATGCGGTTGCGTGTCTATTAATCTTCCTTGTGTCCTTTGATAAAGAAATCTTTTTTTTTTCTTTCTCTGTTACATAATGGCTTTTGGTTCGAGTTTCATGTAAATTATATATTTTACTTCTCTTTTTTTTTTAAAAGGGAATAAATTAATCCTAATTTGGAGAACGTTGAACTGAAGAAAATGTAATGAATAAACTATAGCGGGCTAGCATTCATTAATTCTAGTCCATTACAAATTTCTTTATCTATAGAAGATGTATACGTTGAGTAATCCTTATAAACGTAGTATAAGGCCAAATACTCCATTTAAAAATATGCAATTTTATAATAGGAAAAGCATTGATAATATTGATATTTTCTTCATTGACTACTTACTTAAATTTTTGTGAACATTTTTGTCTATTTTTGCTTCTTTTAGTAACATAACATGATATGACACACCCTTCGCATATTTAACAACCTTTCTTTCTGAATCTTTAGATGGATTAAAGAAAAGTTACCCTCATGTTACTTATGTTTGATCCCAGCCTGATCCACACAAAAATAATACTTTCTTACCAGTAACTGATACGTAGATTTTTAATGATTTATTATAGTGCAGTTTTTTTTAAAATTAATTTTATTTATATATTCACATATAACTATCTAAATATGATATATACTATTTAGATATATAGCAGTGGGAAATATTATAATCATGAAAAAATTAAAATCCAAGTTTTTAATTTATATACACGTTAAGGTTTATATTGGTGCATAAAAAGCCTAGTTCAAAACTAAAAAAAAAAAAATTCTAACGTTGAAATAACGTACTTATAACGATAGGTATATATCTTGGGTGTTATTTAACCTTTTTGCCAAATTTAACAAATCGTTTGTAGGGATTTTTACTATTTTTTTTCCCACAATTTCCTTAAAAACGGCTCTAATGATTTTTATGAACCTTGTTATATCAATGTACAATGTACAATTAAATGGTTTTTAATATCAGATAAGTTTTATACAGGGGTTTAAATGCAAAATAGCTTTCTTGAAAGATAGCACCCATAATATTTTTTATTCGAAATAATTAACCTTCAGCGATAATAAGCAATAATTAGCAAAAAAAAGCAATCCTTTTGGTGGGATGGGGGCCGGATCCTTGGAGTTAGTTGAACACTGCCTTACCACTTGCTACCCGCTCCTTATATGTATTGTTAATCATACTGTACACTGTAAAATATATAGTTAAACAATCAAATCTTTAAATATA
>NW_027110283.1:661045-688690 GCF_000696795.3 Halyomorpha halys
TATATATAGCATATGAAGTCGTATACAGTAATGGAGTAAAGAAGTTGCACATTTAGGACCATTTGTTTTACACATAAGACTAGTGTCATCATTTAGTAATGATTTATAGCAGTGTGAACATTTTCTTAGTGTTTATTTAAGTACGACAAAACTTACGGGTTTAATTTTTTTTAAATTATTACTTTCATAAAAATATCTATAAACAAAATTCTTTAACGATTCGAGGACTGCAATATAAGCAATATAGACAGGATGCTGCTAATACTCTGGATCCAACCACATACACCGTTCAATATTAAATCGGTTTCCCTTCAAGCCTGATTGCTTCCCTACTGCCCACCGCTTAGCTTAACCAATTTCGTCGAGGGCGGCGGCCACATTGCCGGGCTTGATGGCATATATTATGTATACATTTTCGTAACATGTAACGATGTTACTTTATAAACATCTATACCTCTAAGTTCTGATCCTGGAGGGTTTCGCTATGGAGAGAATGAAAACTAGAATTAATGTCCTTCTCTTTCAAAACAGGAAGGTTTTGTCACTAAGATCGTATTTTTCATTCTTTTTTGTTGGGAAAACAATTATATTTCATTAAATAATCGCAATATAAAAATGATGTGGCAGAAGAAATGTATTGAGATCTCTATAAGGCGTCTTTCTAAAACCAACTTAATTTACTTGCAAAACTTCAACTCTCAGTCTCCTATATGTGTGCATAAAATCTTTAAAAAAATATGAAAAAAAAACATTTGGAGACAGCGAAATTTTGAATAAAGTTCAAATAGAATATAAATATCGTAATTTTTCATTTTTTATTTAATTTTATTGATAATGTACTGCAAAAAAATTTTATTTATAAGTTTTCACAATATTTTTAAAATTTAAACATTTGATCAGATAAAAATTATATATTTTTTTTATAATAAAAAATAAGATGAATATTTTTACAAAGTTATAAGTATGTACCTCTCCATACCCTAGCGTTTTAATTACATGATATATTTTTTAAAAATTGATGATTACTATGATCCTATCTTTAGAATTTTGAAGGTAAAAAAAAAACAAAGGCAATTTAAAAGAAAACAAGTAGAAAATTGATAAGGATGGTTGGAGAGATAGTCAGGAAGAGAAAGCGCCTGAGAAATGGTTAGATAAAGAAAGAAAGACGAGAGGTGAAATAGGCTGGGTGGGACTTTGTCTGTAAGAGCCGATACTGTCTCCAACATTAAATGGAAAGAGGTTTTCATCTTATCGGCAACGCAAAACAAAGACTTGTACATTAATGTTCAAGATTTTAATACTGCAATTCGATATAGAATACAATAAAGTAAAATAAGTAAAAAACCATTGTCTTATATTACCTTATGGCTGACTGTTGTACCATGCTTCGGACCACTCTTCTGTATTTTCCATAAGAGCAGTTAATTATTTGATCGCATTATGCTAAGTGCTGAGAAGAAACTTATAATATTTGTGCATACAGCTACTATTGTGGTTTGATTCCTACCAGTGATTAAAATGATTGTTTCTTTCTCTTTTTCTATTCTTATATTATTTTACATTAAATAATATGTAGAGAGGGATGTTGTCTTGAATAACTTTATCATGACTATAATATATTCTTAAAATAAATTTCATATATTTAAAGTCAACAAGAAGTATAGTTTTAAAAGTTGATGTTTCGATAATATTATACAACTTCGATTGTTTCCTATTTGACAGACATAACTTCTGATAGGGTCCTTGTGGCAGCAAAAGAACTAATATAATTTTGTGGCATATTTTCGGTTCGTAGAGAAACGTAAAAATGTCTAGAAAAATAACATTTTTAATTTAAATTAAATTTAAAACATATCAATTTTTATTCGACAATGATCAAAATATTATTCATTATGATGATAGGAGCTGTTATGGATTGCTTAGCCTCTATAATATATTCAATATATCGAAGAGGAAAGAGCCAATATTGCTGTTGTAGAATACGAATCTCGATAAAGAGGAGAGAACCAAACAGAGAATAAACGCGGTCGCTTAAGTAAATCCAGCGGGGAGTGAGCAATATATGAATGCATAAAACATATATGAGCCTCCATCCAGCATATCTGGGATTCCAGAGAAGGGTTAGTCCATACTGGAGTTACCATTCTCTAGCGGTAGTGGTGGACAAGATATTAAATATGATTCGATATTTTTATGTATCGTTACCACACATAGAGTAAAAGGGTCGATAAAAATAAATGAAGTATCGGACGAAAAGTATATCAGGAAACATTGGACGGTGGTATCTTATCAAAACGAGACTAGTCTCAGACTCGTTATGTTTTACGGTGCTTACATTCGGGCCGTGGTAAATAATAAGATTTATTTGTTTATAGGGGGGACAGCTAAAAACTCTACTCTAAAAACATTAAACGGGTTCAATCCTTTCAGTCTAAAGTCCTTCGAACAATAGTCAATGCTTCTTGCTACATAACCAACAATACCCTACATCATGACCTTAATATCCTATCGTATTAATTTCTAATTCACCATATTCCACGAGTTACTCATCATCCTAATCCCTTAACACAGTCCCAATTCAGCATCCCTACAATTCTTCCCGAAGGTTGAAACGGCAGTGGCCAAAAGACATATTGCATGCAAATAGTTATAGTGGAATTCTTGCAATGGCTAAATTCTCCACTAAAGTTCAGGCTCCTCCACTGGCTTGGAAAAAAATTGTTTTTTTTTAAATAGAAACTTAGTTTATCGTATATTTATTAAAACATGGAATTTTGAGCATTAAATAATTTAGTAAATAAATATTTTATCCTTTTTGTACGATATTTTGATAAAATATATACCATTTTGAAGTGAATAAAGATCCGGACCATAGTTACAACTTTTTTAGGTAGAGTCCATCAAATAATAGTGATTTAAAATATTTATTTAAAAAATGTAGTAATTATTTATATATTTATAAGGCATGGATTGATCCTAGGTGCCAAATTATTATCTCCCCTTGAAAATCATTGTAGTATAAATCTGAATATCATCCTATGGAGAAAATATCGTTTCAGACTATTAGAAAACTATCAAATTGCATTAAATTCCATCTCAAATTTTTCAGTTTTCGTTCAATTTTAGCCTATTTCCTAGACATCGAACAAAACCTACAGATTCACTTTGCATTAAACAAAGGTTAATTTTGTTCGTTTCTCTCATGCCGTTTGGCGCACGGCCTTTATAGGCAAAGTGCGAAACTAAACTTTTGTCACTTTTACATAAAGAGAGGACTGATTCTTGTGTCGTTTAATTTTTGTAGGAACTTCAAAATAGATGTCGTAATTTCACCACTGTGATTCTTAACACGAGATAGAAAAAATTAAGAATAATATTTAATTTCATGATATTTCTTAAATATGACTGTGTTGTGAACGTTCTCCCTACATATATTGAGAACGAGGTCGCTCGTTCGGCTGTCAAGCATAAATCCGATTTCTGGTGGAGAGGGAATAGGCATTGGTAGAGCGACCCAATCCCCATCCCACACTCCCCTCCCCTAGAGCAAGTTTCCTTCTGCTTGAATTGCTAATGGTTAGCAACTCCGAGGCCATGGGATACCAAACACAGCTCGGTTCAAAATCCCTTCTGCACTTGTTAGTGTAAGCCCTTGGGTGCCGATTACATCGATTCTTCTTGTATCGGTTTATAATTAAAGGGATTTGTAGTAAACGGTAGGACATCGAAAACTTGGTAATTATATGAGAATATAATTTTTCATAAAAAAGTATTTGATGAAAGAAAAGGAGAGATTGCATTATTAAACTAACTTTTTCGGACAAAATATCAACGGAATCTGATCACTGTACATGCTTTCTCAATTCTTAAAAAATATAGAAATACATAATCGAACCAATTCATCTTTCATCACCGTTTTTGAATGTCGCTTTGTGCATGAATAATAAACTTTCCTACCTTCAATAGTGGAAGCAAAATATAATTTCTGTGTATACTTATGTGTCATATTATATTTCACTTATCCAACTTCACATCCTTGTCAAGATTACACTTTGAAAGTTTCCACGAACATCTTGCATTTTAATCATCAAAGAACCAATTTGATTCATCATAGAGTAAAATCTATATGACTGACTACTGCTATTATTCCTAATTTAATGAAATTTTAAGGAATTGCCGAGGCTCGTACCTTAGTAGTTTGATGGTAATTTTGCCAAAATCTGTCTACGACATTCGGTTACGTCTTTTTCCGTGGAGGCACGTATTTTGCAAATGGATCTCGCAAAGGACCACAATTCGAAAGAATGCTTGTTTTGGTGAAGATCTTTGATTTTCTTTGAAGGTTTTTTTTTTTTTTTTACTTTTTACTTTAGAGTATTTACCAGTATATGCGTTCATACAAGGTCAGTTGACCACTAAGTCGGAAATTGAAGCATTTGCCAGCCCAAAGAGAGGCTTTGGGAGTTAGCTTAAAAGTTAATTTTGAGTCACTTTTCTTGTAGATTATTTTAGTATAAGAATATTAATTCGTTTCACCGTCTGCCTTCACTATTTTACAAATTATTATATCCTCTTACCCTGCCTTCAGGTCAAGGATTAAAAAAAAAATAGTTGTTAATTCATTTATGATATTCTTGGACGTTTTGGGGATAATACGTCACCCCCTTCATTTTTAATATTTTTTAAAAATAAGCATTTCCAAAATTGCATACCATCAATTGATTTAATTAAATTAATTTCTGATTATTTAATAGGAAAAGTTTAAATACATTATTGGTTTTATTAACATTATTTAGTTTACTTGCTTAATCTTTTTGGGTGCTACAAATTTTTCAAGATATAACAAGATTCAAATTTATAGCCAAACATCTTTACCTAGTCCAAAATGATTTTGTGATTGTGATTTTTTTTATTTGAGTCAATGTTTTGCCCTACTTTGTCAGGGCTAAAAATTACACAAAACTAAATTAATGTAAGCAAGTGAAAGAATAGATAACTTGAAATAGAAGCCAACAAAGATATGGCTTAAAATAGTTTAAAATGTGTGAAAGTTTACATAAAAATAAACAAAATTATTAAAAATAAGATATACTGTGAAAAGTATAAATAAACAAGAATTACAAAAAAAGTATTGGACTATTGATGAAAAGGGAAATAATATAAAATATAAAATAGATTGATAAAAGAGAAATATAAAAATACAGTACACAACAAAAGATGGAAAATAAGAGAAATAAGATTAAAATAAATGTCAAGAAAAATAAGACACCCGCCTTTTTGAATGACAAAAAGCTAAAGAATGACCTTGAGGCGGATGAAAGGTAATCAAAATAGAGGAGTGGGGGAATATTGCGGTTAAAAAATTACGTTACATTTAAAAACAAAAGGGCATCTCCCTTTTACATTTGTATTAGTATAGTGATAAATATTAAAATCAGTACCTACTGTATTTACTAATTATCAATGCATCATTGAATGGATTGATATTTTCAATTAGGATTAGTGTAATTAGTTGTTGATGAGGTTCTGTTTATCAGCTTAGAGCGTGAGAGGGAAGGGGAATACCCAGATCGTGGTCCAGATAGGGTGGGATGCTGCGAGTCCCTATCGATCTCTGTCCTCAGGTGTAATTAAGGTGTGTAGTTAGGGTCATCGACCTCGCCTCGTCGCGCTTTTTATCTAGTTCATATTCAAAGTTATAGTTAAATATAGTAATATTTTTTATGAGGGGTTTAAACTAAGATTAGTCCTGAATGAGATAAAGGTACTTATAAAATATTGTGAAATGGTAGATCCGCTCATCCCTTCTGTAATGGGATGTAGAGAGCTCCTCACAATAGCACCACCGAAGCTCCTGTTATATCAGGATAATCCCCAACTTGCTAGTCCTCTGGTTGAGCCTCTATGGTAACAATATAGCCAGCTCCTCGCTTGCTTCGGAAAATGATTCAATATATTATTTATTTCTATCTTACACAATATCTTAGAAAAAAATTATATTCATAATTAATTTTTTCCTTAGAAATAATATTAGAATTCTAAATTTTAAAATTATTATTACTTTAACATTGCAATTTATGGCTTTATGATTTATTGTTAAAATTTAAATATATATCACATTAATAAAGAAAGAAGAGTAAAGTCTTTTGCGTCATTGGTAATCCTAAAAAAATATGGTGCGGCGCGCACATCAAATTCCACTTACTACCCTGGAAGGAGAAAATCTTAAACATTACATTTTTATTTTTCTGTTCCTATAAAAACAACATTTTTTGGTTTCTCGAGGTACGAATAACGAATATCAACTGTTTTAAGCATATTACGGGCGTCTTGGCCAAAAAAAAAAAAAAAAAAGCATATTACAATTTAACAAATCCGTATATATTTATATTGGATTTCGATTAGGAGAGATCGTGCACGCTCGGCTGTCACCGATTTTCCCGTCTCAAAATTGCTGAGTCTATTTCTCCATTAATTATCGAACTCTTTTATAGTTCCTACCTGTGTTTACACTTTTTTTTGTTACTTTTAACTATGCATAAGGGATATTTATTTCAAATAATCAAAAGTATAGGTACTTTTTTGGAAAATTGGGTTTAAGTCAGTAAAACTATAAGAATTTATTATATAGTGTTAGTGCCTTTACAAATGCCTACATTTAATAACTTAAACATATAGTATTCCTGTCTAAATTTTCCAAGAGAAGATAATTAAAAAAAATAATTAAGGATAGAAGAAATAATTAAATAAATCATATTATTTACAAGTAATGGGTGAAAATATCTGTTTAAATAATTACTCATTAAAGATTTATTTGAATGCATGAGGCAACATTTGTGCCTAACTCTAGAGACAGGCAACGGATAGGTGCTGTCTTGTTGAATACGAGGCCAGGGTACGCTTTAACACGTCTTCAGCGGAACGAAGCAATATTTCACAGCCTGCTCCGCCTTTCATATTAGATCCGTACGCCTAGCGAGATAAATCGCATCCCTAATACAAATTACTCCTCTGAATCCTAATCCAATTCCCTGAGGAATGGTCCAGCTATCCGGGTATACGGCAGAACTGAATTGCCTCTCACATAGATACTGGATGAACTGTCAGCAGGCTTAAGGAGTAGAAACTGTTTCAGTCATATTGTCAATTATTTATTCGTAATTTATACTTACTGATGAAATATTAATGATTAAAGGTTCACATAGCTTTGCATTTCAACTATAGAATGAGCAACCGATATGTTCTGCATAATTGCTCAGTTTCTGCATGAGCCCCCCTCAAAGTGGATAAATAGTCCTAAGAATGAAGATAGTAGAAATAAAATAATAATACTTAAATGAAGTTATGGAGATAATAAGAGACAAAACATTATGACCAAATATAAGGATCCATTTCTGTTGGACAAATCAAATGAATGCAATCACTTTTACAAAAGATAAAATAATGTTAGAGAAACAAAACTATAAAGATAAATAAAATATAAGAAAAAAAAATAAATATTGATACAAAACTAAAAAAATAAATAAATAAAAACTTGATCATGAATAATATTTGATAACAATACTAAGGAAACTATAGTGGAAAAGAAAACTATACAATAGTTTTACAATTCGATGGATGGTTTACGTGGCATGGATTGCCGGCTGAAGACGCTGGGCGTTGGGGGTGTCACCCGTGTGAACAGCAGATCATGCCAGTGCCGAATGAAAATCACTCGTCTATAAGTAACTGCAATAGGCTATGGGTGGTAGGAATAGGTCAGACTTCATCAACAGAAGAACTAGCAGTGGACTGTATCAGGTAATCTAAGAGAGCCTATTGTACAAGACGTCTACGATGCTGTAGTAATATTAGACGTTACGTAAAAACAAAAACTTCGCACATATTAAAAAAAAATTGTTTTTATTCACATTTGTTCATGTCAATTTAAAAATAAATGATTTAATTTTGTTCAAATTTTAAGTTATTGCAAATTAACGATAAATTAATATAAGAAATTAAAGAAAATTAACGCTTTGAGCTAACCAATACCAGCTTCATTGGGTTGCAGCAACCAAATAATATTCTACTAGTTATTATTATTGGCACGACAGACCGTGGAGGTACTAAGGAACCTCGCGCGATGTACTAAGGAAATACATCGTGCGTTTCTTGACGTGGTTTTCATACGGTGGGTTCGTCATTCCCACGCCTATTTTTGTGAGTGCCACCCATAGGGTAACGGGCCTCACAAATGTCGGGGGGGGGGTGGACTGTGAGTGATTATTGTATAATATAAGCTTGAAAAAATCCCGGATAGAACCTGAGACTTGAACTCGCAACCTTTGAGTTGGTAGACAGGCGCATTACCACGTTGCTATCATCACTCCCCTCCCCCAATATTCTCTAAGAATATGGCTTAAAAGTGAAATAGATAAATAATACATATGACTGAGATGATTACATTAAATCGGTAACAAACAAAAATCTCTTATACTAGTAATATACGTATCTTAAGAAGGAAAGTAATACTTACTACTTCTTATTTCCTTTATTTCATTTTCTGGATAACGTTTCGGACAACCCACCCATTATCTATTTAATCTACAAATTATATTAGAAGAAGTTAGATTTTATCAGCCTTTATACTCGCTTTTAAATTAACATTACGGCGCTTATTCATCCCTATTCCGTCAGTCTGCTGGTGTACCTCAGGGTAGTATCCTTGGTCCTATTCTTTATACAGTTTTCACAGCTGACATTCCAACCCATCCTAACACAATTCTCACCACGTATGCCGATGACACATGTCTATTGTCAGTGAACAATGATCCTTACATTGTATCCCAAACCCTCCAATCCCACATCACCACCCTTGAAGAATGGTGCCAAAACTGGAGGATTAAAATAAATTCCAGTAAATCCCACCAAATGACATTTACCCTTCGACGTAAACCCATGACCTCTTCCCCTACAATATCCTTTAATAATACCCCACTTATTCCTGTCGAACAGATCCGTTACTTAGGACTACATCTCGACAAACGACTGACATGGAATCCTCATACAAGACTAAAAAGACAAGAAACTGCTCGTAGATTCCTACTATTGCAACATTTACTAGACAAACGGTCTAAATTGCCAATCCATTACAAAAGACTGATCTACATGACTATTATAAGGCCTATCTGGACATACGGAGTTGAGCTTTGGGGCTCCACTAAACCATCAAATTCCTCCAGAATCCAATCCTTACAGTCCAAAATCCTTAATGCTCCTTACATTGTCACAAATCAAGTCATCCATCAGGACCTCAATATTCCATATGTTGCCGATTTGGCCAGAACCAGATACCGTTCCTTCCATAATAAACTTCTCAACCACCCTAATCCACTTGTTTCTAACCTGGCTTCTCCTTCATTACCTAATAATCCTTCTAGGCGTCTGAAAAAAAGATGGCCTCGAGATCTTCTTCTCTAGAAATGTTATTGGAGTTCTATCAGTGGGTAGATTCTCCACATGTTTTTATCATGTTACTATGTCACCTACAGCAAATTTACTTGTTGTATATATGTGTATACAGTTGTAAATATCAATAAATAATTTAATAAATAAATTATTAAAAAAAAAAAAAATTAACATTATTCACATATTTTATATTAATAACAATTACTATATTGATTGGGAAAAGCCAATGATTTTTACTTAATTACCTTGAATAGTTTATGTCTAATCCACCTTTTGTACAATCCAATATATAAAATATGTTAATTTATAATTACATTAACATATCTTATTTATTGTTGTGTGTAAAACAGCAGTAGGATCGCGAAAAACGAACGCGTATTTATAAGTGGCCTAGTCCAATTCCGATGTTGCAAAGATGGCACTAAGAAAAAGTCCTGATTCCATTCGTAACCACCTATGAGTGTGATTCAGCTTTTCCTACACGACAAAATCTCGAAATATATAATTCCGTCGTCATTTTCTAGTTTTAATATATCCGAGAAATCATGGTGTTGACCATAGGCATAGGTTGGTTCCATATCCACCGTATTTTATTTTTATTTTAAAAAATAAGAATGCGTTGGTGAATCTCCGAGACATTTCAAGTTCAAGTGCCCCTTTTATTGCGAACGATTTCCATTCATGTGGAAACTTGAGTCGGGGTAGCTATTAAGACTTTGCCCCAACTTGAAAAGCAGTCAGACTAAAATATAAAATATGTAGAATATAGTGAAGTATTTTTTGTGGATATTAAAAGTTCAATTAAGTAACACAATCAATGTTAAATGTTCAGTAAGGATACTCAACTATATTTTATGCATTCCATTTTTTCTTTGGCTGTATCCAAACTGAACAAGCGTAGTGCGACCGAGTGAAGGTGATGGTCGCTCAGTTGGACTAAGAAAAAATCATATATAGAAAGTATAGTCAAGTTTTTTTTTTTTAACATTACAAGTTCAATCAGAATATTCAGCGACCATCGCAGTCCCTGGGTTGTGCCACACTTTACCAGTTAGGACACAGTCTTACTTCGACTAAGCGACTATCGCTTAACATAACATGTCGCTTGATGATGGTCCAGTAAAGATATAATCTAATATTTCTACTCCCAACCTCTTCAATCGTTTATTAAAAGCTAGCAGAGGCTAAATACCGTGAGTAAAATTATTGTGTAATGAAATTTCGAATAAAATTGCAAAACCGTTTCCCACCGAATGACGAGGGAATAGCTAATATTAAAAATTTTATAAGCATGTATTAAATATATTATATGAATGCTCAAACTTTCTAAAGACGATAGTGATCGCTATAATGACGCCTACATGTCATGATTTTCTCACTCGAAGGAAACCCTTCAAATGAGGCACATCAAAGTGAACACAATGGCAAGCTGTTTTATTAAACATGATCGAGATGTAATGAGGCGCTCATATTTCATAATAACGGCAAAGTATAGAGAAGGAGATTAATGGAGTTGCCTCAGCCGGCCGAAATAATATTTAATTTTAAAACATGGGGTGTTAAGTAGGCGAGAAAGTAGAGAGAAAAACTCTCTTTTGTGACTGCTTCTTTCAGATTTAGTTAAGGATAATCACTACGTAACTGATAGGTTGTCTCGGTTGTAGTTGAGTAATATTTTGTATTAGTTACAGGGCTGTCTTTAACCTTGTGGTGTGGATCTTAGGATATAGGGCCGACCAAATTATTTTCCCAACAACTTTGGGCTATATAATTATATAAGAATTAAACAACATACTGGTTAAAATGATTATTTATTTAATGTTTGAAAAATGATGAACTTCATAACAAATAGGAAGATCATTGATTGACCATGTATAAAAATAATAAGGAAGACGGTCTAAAAAAAAAACTCAAAAAGTAATAAAACTAAGTAAAAAATTAAGTATATCAAAAATAAGGTAACAAAGCAAGAAAAATAAATTGAATAAGTGCTGCTAATTATGATTAAAAATGTGAAAATTCAGATAAAAATGAACACAGAAAATTGAAATAAGAAGTACAGGGAAATTTGAAATAAAATAAGAATTAAAATAAGGTTTTAGACAATTAATGAAAACGGAAATAATAATAATAAATAAAAAAAAATATAATAAAAAAATAAATAAAAAATACAGTACACGGAAAAAGGGGAATGACAATAAAGGAAAATAATGTACAAAATTAAACACCTACCTTACTGGAAGCTGGTAAGGTCAAGAATGAAGCTGAAGGCAGACAGGGGGGGGAGGGGTTAGTGGTTAACTAATACGTTACATTTGAAAGATTACATTGAATATAAGCAGAAATTCAATGATTATAATAATAATAAGGGAGAGATATTATATAAAATATATGTTATATTATTTATTATAATTATATTATAATAGTATATAATAAATGAATAAAATACAAAAAGAAATAAAATTAAAATAATTGATAAAATAAATATTATATTGAGAATAAAATAAAATATACATAATGTAATTGAGGTACAAAGGTGTAAATTATATATTGTATTTCATTGGTTAATTGACGTTATTGTACTTTTAGTTATATTTTTATAATTTTTAATATATTGATCACAATAGTTTGGAGCCCTGTTCCATGGCCTAGTTGGATCTTTGTGTAAAAAAGGCATTGACCAGCTATATGATTGAATTACCAAATAAACCAATATTGCTATAAGAAAACTTTTATATTATCGAATACTGAGAAAAATAAATGCCCTAACATTTGAACGCAGAATGGAAACTGTCAAATGTTAGAGTAAGAAACAGGCTTTAAATTCTGTATATAATATAAATAAATGAACATATAATATAAACTAAAACAAATACAAGCAACGTAATATATGTGTAATATAATCTTTGTTGTTAGTGAAAGGTTTTAGAGGTAAAGAGTTTGCACTATTTTTAGGAATGAAACTTTTTGTGTGTTTTTTATTTTTTTTGTTTGATAGACCTTTTATTATAGAATGCTCTTACGCGAATCAATCTAGGAAACAGTTCGTAATTTACAAGAATACCTTTACGGGCAGTTATCGGTTGAAGCCTCGATAAATAAAGCACAATAAACTTAAGAATATTGAAGCCGATTTAAAAGAAGATTGCTTTTCTCTCGTAAAACTGTATATTGCCTTAGCTGAATCATACTGTATCTGAAATTCGTAACAATAAAAAGCAATGGGTTATTTTCTACCTTCATTTACAGGATAGTAATTTTCCAATGTTATCCCACAATTTAGAGGATCTCATAAGGTTTATATAATGATAAGAGATACTGAAATTACAATGATAATAAATATAACAAAAATATTTTCTTCTCAATTGAATAATTAATTCACAAAATTAGAACTTTATTTTTTTACATGCACACATATTTTGAATAAAAGGAAAACAGAAATGTTTCAACAAGGATTTTGAGCTCCTACGCTAGATCTCATACACCTATATGTACAAATTAAACGATCAGATTATCACCGTTAAACAAATTTGTCAAGTTGTATGATCAAAAATCAGCAGTATAATCTGAATTGGATACTTTAGATCAGTGATTCCTAACACGTAGATGTATGCAGACAACTAAGCCAAAAATTAAACGATACTCGGTAAATCACCACTCCTAACGCAGGATACAACTAGAAAATCAGGTGGTAAACTTTACCGACCAATGATACCCGGTTAACCGTTCAATAGTTCTAGTTGGTTCTGTTATCTAGCGAAGGTGTTATGTATCATTCTGTTTCAGTCCAAATTCAATAAAATGGATTTGATCGAGAAAGACGATGAAGACCAAAGAAATAGAGCCTCCGGCAATAATGGAAAAAAAAGTATTCCGTTCTCCACCAAATCCAGTGGTTGGATGAAGAATTTTTTCAACGAGAGACTGTTGTGTCAATTTTAAATTTAATCGGACCCACAATTTCTAACGTTCTAGAATTTCGGAATTCATTAGTTATCCCAGTTTCAGGTAACCTTGGTAACGTGTTTAACAAAACTGTAGACCCGAAACAAGTCGCTAGGTTACCGGAGTTTTACATAACTCTTGGAAATCTTAATTTTATCGGATATAAGAACAACCGGCCTTTTAATCGATTGTTAACAGGTTCGGAGTCAGTAAAATTTTTATTATTAGCCGTTTAGGAAAGCCGTAATGATGCTTGTCAGTTTATAGTTGTTTTTCAAAAAATTGGTCTCTATGACTTGTAGGGTTTCTTAACTCATCGATTTATTTGTGTGTTATTGTCAATTTTCGGTTTCATAGCAGTCATGACTCGATTTTAAAGTAATTTTCTCTAAAGCAACAGAACACATCAATATTTCTTGACCTTATGACCTGTTGTCCCTGTGCCCTCACCGGCAATATATCGACAACCTAAATATAGTTACTGGTAAAAGAGCCGATGATAAAAGTGCTTTAGTACTTCAGTAGGTATAGCATAACCATTTTTGACCCTGCTTTCTGATGTAAGATCTGTCATCTCTTGTCTTCTTCACTTGTTAATAATTTTTAAAGGGTTTGACTTAGTGATGTGATATAACTGCGTCATTCCGATTAAATTAGCGAAATAAACGCTAGTTTATAATTAACTGTGATTTCAGGAATTTCACAAAAGCGTTCCTTTGGAATATCAGAATAATAACCTAACTGAAAATATAGTCATAAAGAGAAGACCGTAGGCTTTAATTACCAGTTTTTATTTATTTATATATTTTAATAGTTAAAAAGAGTTTTCAAATCTGTAGGTATGTTTTATTAATATATATGCATACCTGTATTAAAAAATATACTTTGATGCATGTTTTCGTGGAACAACTGTAATGTTACCTTAGTTAGTTAATTACTGTGTAGTTTTTAACATTAGTTTGAGAATATTCTTTGAGAAAAAATGTCCATGCGTCCAGATTGCTTTGAAATATAAATTTAGTAATTTTTTGTCCTGATTATTCTTAGTTATATTATATATTCTTGAAACCATGTAACAATTGACAATTATCTTCAGGTAGCATGCTTTTTTATATTCAACTTTTAACCGCCCAGTGGCCTAAATGCGAATATAAGCACCAATTCCAAAGAAATAAGGTTCTGGAAGGGCTAAAACTTTAAACTTCTATTTTTGAAATCAGTTTAAGTAAAAATTAGAAATTAGATTATTTCTATACTTGGGCAGAAATGAACTAATGTGAACAATACATATAAAGTCGTTTACTAAGACTAATAATTTATTTTACTACGTATACTATCTCCTTACAATCCGTTTCACAAATTTTATCTGAAATGCCGAAAACAATTTTTATGTATAGTCTTCTCAGGCACTCATTTAAAAAGCGTATGAAGGAGAAAATTTTCTCAAGTAATAAAACTGTGGTGGATTGTTGCATGCAGAATCTTGGTTTAATTCTGGAAATCCTTCAAGATGTACTTTATTTTTTATAGAAATATGAGTTTCTTCTGTACTTTGAGCTAGGTCTTGATGGTAAAGTTATACTGGTAGATGCAGTGCTTCACTGTGAACAACTCGAAAGAGCATATGAAGTTTTAAAAGCGAACCACCCTGCTTCGTTCAATTGGAATAAAGTGATACTTTACAATAAGATATAGCATCTTGCAACTTGATGTGAGGAGTGTTGAAGTAATTGACAATGATAGCCCATGTTTTGAAGTATAATATTAATAATGGTGGGTTTATAGCTGACAGTGGATGGTATGAAATAAAGATGATCGGAAGTGAATAACTCTGCTAAGTGGTTTTTTATTCGATTGTGCCAACGTTTCGGCCCGAATTAAGGCCTTGTTCGGGACCATAAACTAGTAAGATAACAACCAGCTTAAAATGAAACAGTAGAAATAAAAAAATACAGTATGAAGCATATAAAAGAAAAGAGAAAAAGAAATCAGACTGGTAAATACTGCAGCTTTGTTTGAATAGTTGGCACAACTAGCAAAAAAAATGGATTATATTAAGAATTAGTTTTATAAGATAGTACTGTGGATTGTGGTTACTTTCTTTACTGAGTTCCTCCTGCAAACTTTCCTCAAGTAATTAATTTTTAACAAATTAAATCCAGTATGCGATAAAATCTATGGAATATCTCAAAAACAAAAAAAAAATTGTTTTTATTAGTATACCAATATTCAAGTAAAGCAGCTATATACGAAAACAATATGAACGATATAATTTAAGTTTCTCATTAAAGAATTAAATCTACTGCTACAACCTATGAAAGGTCAGTGATGCAATACTTTTTTTTGGCACTGTTACTAGAACAAGAGTTGTCCAATGAGGTAATTTGGTGAAAATCAAACTCGACCGCCAGTTTTTTATTCAATTAATGGAAACTAGCATGATGCTGAGTGAATCGTAGAGAGATCTGGAACCTACAGTGCTGACTTACGACTAGAATGAAATATAAAATAATCTGCCGCAGCTGGATTCGAACCCGAGTCCTGGGAGTTATTAGCACAATGCCAGCAGCTCCCGCTCAAACTTCTCAATTTATGTTTTATATCGTTTTTTCTTTTAGTTTTTATTATTTTACATATATGTACCAATCTAATTTTTTTTTTGCCTTCTTTTTTTTTTTATAGTGTTTTTCTTATTATTTTATATAAATTTTAAGATGGTTGCTGTCTTGTTTGTACATAGCTTAGGTAGAAAGCCTGTATTTCAGGTCGAAACATTGGCAACTAATTTTTGGTCTTCTCTCCTTGCCGCACTCCCCGATTATCTTTTCCTCATATAAATTTAATATTTAGGTTTTAGGTAGAAATGGAAAATAAAACTCATTTCACACACAAAGACTTTTTGTAACGACTTCTTTCAATTGGTACCCTGGAAGGAGGTTGATCCAGCCAAGAGCAGCCTTGCTTCTTTGACGGTCTCTATTAATTAATTTTCCTCCATAAAGCAGTATAAAAAACAACAGATTCCTGATTAATATTTCTCTTTTCCTTTGGACCCGAGCCTTTTGGAATCTAATCCCTACGAAATGGGATATAAAGTCCCCTATAGGGTGGGCCAGCTACCACCTTTCATATCGCTTACCAGGGATCAGCCTTCTGAATTATTTCTCTCCTTCCGGCCATCCATTGCCTGTCTCCTTTAGATCCCAGAAATAACTATCTCAGGCCTTGGTGAATTAGATAGCGGGTATTACAGGAATGGAATAATTAAGTTATCAAAATCCGTCCTATAAATTACTCAGAAATTATCGGTACAAACCCTAAATGACTGATGCCCCATTCTTTTTTATTGTGAATCCAGTTAGAAACCTCCATATTACAGAGCTCAATAACTAGAAGTGATTTTTTTTTTAGGAATTATGCTGGTTGTTAAATTGGTGGTCCCACACCGGGTTTATATGATGTTAGTGAATTATATGAAATTTCACTCACTATTTTCGCTTACCCTTACACAATTATATTTCCTTCAAATTATTCTATTGTTGGAAAGTTGCATAGGCCAAGGGCTTGGAAAAAAATTAGGTTATTTTTCCCCAACATTTTATTATTTTAATGATAAATAAATACAGTTGCTAATAATAATTTATGACTCTGCCAACCATAGTTGGGGAAATAAAAAATGGCGGTTGCTTCAAAAAGTTTCAAAAAATTAATTTTTCGTTTAAAGAGCTCCCTATTTCTAAAAAAAACCTAATATCAATTCATTAAAGTAGAGTAAATTTGCTTAACTTTAAGGCCTAATACAGTTGTTTACGTTCATTAGTTTCTGGGATACAGTTTTTCAAAAAGTAACATTTGTGTCCAAATAATGAAAAACCTAATTTATTTTGGCAATTACCATGCAAACTTCTACCCCTTTGAATGACTAACAGATGTCTACTAGTTCTCAATTGAAGAGTAGTAGTTGGAGTAGGAATAGCGGTTTCTAATATATTCCCTGAAAAAAATTCGAAAATATTTCTGGTTGTTAAAAAAAAAAAATTTGTTGGTTTATGAAACATTATATCTCAGGAAATATTAGACGAACAGATTACTATGAATTATACCGTAAGTAAAGCTAGTTGGTAATGTTTATCTTAGTATACTTCCAATATGATTATTTTTTTTTTGTAGATAATTTTCAACAATTAATAAATAATTGCTTATAATGTCATTACGTATATGGTTTATCAATAATATGTATACTTCTTGAGCTATGCACCAATATTTAATTTTGTCTTTAACGAAATAAGCGGGGATTTCAAATGATTACAGGAAACATTTTGAAAAAAAAAACAGCGTGTTAATTACCCTAGTTGTTTAAAAGTTTATTATGGACAAACATTCGAACTTATTCCAGTTTAAATATATAGATTAATGCAGTTTTTAGTAAAAAATCAATTTGTGTTTATTATTTGTTAAAATAATATTGACCATATCGATTGATCCAATCAAAATAACGTTGATTTTGTACTTTCTGACTCTCAATTTCGTCGGCATGTTTGTTCGAAAAAAGGTAGGTTCAATAATGGTGTATGAGACTTAACATATAAATTATAAAGCAGGGAATGTATATACTAAACATCCAATTAGAGTCCTCAAGTATATAAATTAACAGTGTTCTATAATAATTACTAAACGGCAAAGAAGATCAGAGAGACTTATAAAAAAAAGAGATGAGTTTCGTTAGAATTTCTTTTTAAAATAATCAAGATAATTAATCTCTTTCCTTTTTCAGCCCAACTCCCCTCAAACCTGAGAATGACAGGCCCGGGGCTGGAAAAGTTTTCTACAACAATAAAGATTCTTATGACAGATGATGCTATTTTTAAAAATATTCCTTCATCTATCTGATCGCTTTAGTCGAGGTATCATTTAAGTTGAAAAAAAAAATTATATAACATAAAAATTCATATAAACATGTCGCTTCTTTGCCAAATCTTAATCCCCATTCTTAAAAAATTAAGATTATTATCATATACGAATATATGATCTAAATTTTAAATGTAAGCAAGTACCTATTTTTTTTTTACAGTGTCATTTGTGTTTTGAAAATCCAATGCGGTGTGTTTAAAATTGTGTAAAAATCTAAAGCTAGCCAGACCGTTAGAGATTTTTTTTCTTTGAAGCGGGAACTAGCGAATAAAGTGGTTTAATTTTTGGGAAATTCAAAATAATATAAAACAAAAATAACTCCAAAACTTATTTCTCAGCGATTATTGGAATTTCGGGATCCGAATCTGAAATTTTTTGATTTTTGAGATATTGTATCCATGTGTCTATCTATTGTCTAATTGTATCCTATATTTAGTTATGCAGGATTATGAGTATAATATACATACTATATAAGATCATAAGGAATATATAATTGATCTTATTAATGGATTTTGCAATCCCGTTCATTAACGTATGAAATAATCTCCGTTGTAATTTTGTATTTAAAATTTTGTTTACAAAAAGTCAATATATCAACGTTTCAGAGTTGTGCTCGAACGCTTGAACGTATATTGAACAATCCAGATTCATCCACACTAGTAAACCCACATAATATTTTTTCATTTTTCTATAAAAAAATAAAAAATAAAAAATTTCCGACAACTTTCTATAAATTCCAAATTAAGCTCCCAAAAATAAAAAAAAATTATATAAATAATTTATTCTACCCCAGTGCATATATGTTTTACCCGAAATAATGTTTCTGAGAATAACGACTATAAAAAAAAAATCACCATACTCGAAGACCGACAACTCCCCTCAATACAATTTGTTTTAACCTAAACTGCTGCATATTTCAGTAAAACAAAATTATCTGAAACCTGCTAATAAATGACGGTAACTAAAGGAAATCCTTCAGCGCTACGTGTTTTACTAGCCTTATTCTTCTTTTATTTTTTGGGGGGGGGAGGGAGGTGAGAGAGGTTTGTTTAAATGTTTCATATTGCTGACAATAAATGCTTTGGAACATTCCTAATTTGATACGTTTTATTGTGTGTAATCCAATATAGATTGATTGTAACCATGGGTATACGTAGTCATTTGAAATAGTAATTTTGTTAATATTTTTATAACAATGGGTTTGCAATGGACAATGTTGCCTGAACAGGTGCGTTGTCAACTTTCGATCAAGGTGAATTTGGCTGGACAATCCATTGAAAAAACAATAAATAGCATAATAAGAAAGACCAAACAGTTCTTTATTTAATTTATTTTATAGTTTATATTGATTTTGGAATTATTCTTTACAAAAAATAATAAATTTCTATACTGCTATTTTTTGGCAATAGTACTTAAATAAAGACGTTGGATGATCTATATTCTACTAAGAGTAAAAAATTCTTTCACGGAATTCTTCTTTCATAAACTTAAAGGACTCGTTTGCTTCACATTATACTTTTAAGCGGGATAAAGCTAAACTATTTTAAATTAAGCGATATTTAAATTTAAAATTTTCTTAATATACAACCAGAAATCTAGTTAACGCGACCGTTGACATATGAATGCGACAGTGTTGAAAGCATTTCTCATTAAGTTCCCATAAGGCGCGACACCTCGACAAAGTTCAAAGGGTAACAATAGCTATTCAGTCCTCACTGTAGAGAGCGCTATAGTACACTAACCGCTGCCTTCTATATAACATATCTAACTAATGAGACTCTCTGTCTAGCGGGCCCTTTACTTTATCGTTGTAAAACTTCCATCCTCTCTTTCCTAAGTCTTCTATAACGGGTTTATATGAGGATGGAGGTAGACAAGTCCCCACCACTCAGTAATTGAACAGAATGCTCAAAGTTTGTAAGTGAACTACGTTAGTGTGCTACCCTGTAATAGCGAATTGTGCCATCCTGCTCTTAGCTTCTCAAATATTTCATGTAACAGTACCAGAGGTGGCGTTGACAATATAAAAATGATTTTACTTGGTCGTTCAAATTATATTTAAAAAAAAAATCATTACCAAATACCATATATAATTCA
The DNA here is from genome assembly GCF_000696795.3 of Halyomorpha halys. Classification (NCBI taxonomy): domain Eukaryota; kingdom Metazoa; phylum Arthropoda; class Insecta; order Hemiptera; family Pentatomidae; genus Halyomorpha; species Halyomorpha halys. The sequence continues at coordinate 681,449 of NW_027110283.1, forward strand.
TCATTCTACCAGAATTTGGTCGACAAGCCAACTTTCAAGACGAAATTCTCATGAAACCTTATTTGATATTCTTATTGCTTTCGAATTGACTTGGATTTCAAAAACTGCCCAGTAAAATTATGCTAAACGGGGTAAGGCCAACCATTTATAATATAAAATGTAAGTATCTATTTGTTCATCAAATCGAATTGATCCAACTAAAAATAACATTAGTTTGGGACTTTGTGCCTCTCAAGAAGTCATTTAGCGTAGTAAGATTTCGTAGGCAAATTGTTCGGAAAAAAATGGGTACAGAATGGTGCTCTAAATAATAATCCCTGCCTTAGTTATGTTTCAATTATTACCTTACTCAATGTTGATTTATTTTTTCAATGATCATTTTTAATTTCGGCTTTTGTATATCGTATTTATCCATAAAAAAAGACTGATCTACTTGACTACGGTATGACCTATCTGGTCTTATGGAGCTGAACCTTTGTGCTCAGCTAAACCTTGGAATTCCTCTCGTATCTAATCCTTACAATTTAAAATCTTCAATGTTCCTTACTTTGTCACGAATAAAACCATCCATCCATGAAGACCTTAATGTTCCATGTAAGGGATCCAGACCGAACCATATGTCAATCTTTCCATTATAATCTCCCTACCGCCCAAATCCACTATTTTCTAACCTCTCTTTCAATCCTCCGAGGCGCCTGAAATGATGATGGCCTCGAGAACTCCTAATGTTGAATGTTCTTAGAGTGCTAACCAATAGGTAGTTTCTCTACAAGCCTGCATAATACCAAAGTAATTTTTAATATATTCTTGGTAATTCTTATGTTGATACTGTTGTAAATGTCAATAAATAAATTTTAAAAAAGTATATCATATTAAAATATACAAACAAATGATTACAATGACATAAGAATGTTATTATATTAAAGAAAAGGAGAATTTACTTTATTTCATCCTCTATATTTCAGCGTATTGATTTTATTTCTCCTGGTACCAGTTCTGGAGAACGGGTGTTGAATTCTCAAAGTGCTAAGCCGTCGCGATGTCACCCTTGGGAAATTTCGGAATGAAAACTGATGTGAAGTCAAGGGTGGAAGTCGGTGGTAATAAATATTTATATCGACAAATAGGGTCCCAAATTGTCAGCTCCTCTTCGCTTTTACTTGACAACTGCTAGAAAAGGTGTCGTTTGTCAGGATTCCACTGTGAAGAATAAGGGAATTTCCTTTAACATTTTACCCATCTATGTTCAGAACGTAAATAAATAATATAATTTAAATACGCAATATATTTGTTTTAAATCGATTCGTAAGATAAGGTTTCATTATAATTATTTCCAGTTACCTATTTATAACCGGCTAAGAAAGATTTAGAAATCGGAAATAGCCGGGAGCTATTTGTTCTTTCGATTCTACACGGCTTTGTTTAGTTAATCTGTTGTATTAAAGCAAATTAAAATAAAAATAAAACTTTTTCAATAGTATTTATGCTAAAAAAAAGTAGTAATAAACAACAGATGAATATTAAGTACGAAAAAATAACAAAAGGAGAAAATAAATTGTTTTTTTCCCATGTTTATTGTGATAATAGTCAGATTTTGCTTTCACTTACATAAATATGAAATATAAAATAAGATAAATTGTTGTCACATGAATAATAATTGAAATAGTTGTTTTGAAACATATAAATATTAATTTAATCTTGTGTAGTATGTGAAAGCTGTGTGGTAGGCGCACCATATATTTTTTAAAAATAATTTACTGCAATATATCCGTTCAGTTATACTATTCATTTAACGATACTGAGTCCGCAAGAATTTTTTTCGGCCAAGACTCCCATTGGAGTCATATACTGTTATATATTTTACTTTAGTGAATCCTGTATATACATTAATATATAGATGAAAAAAAAAACGTAATTAACAAGTATCGAATTTTTGTTTGTGATTTAAATTTAAATAAAAAAAAAATCTAATTAAAAAAACTGACTACAGAAATAACCCTATCTATACTAAGAGATGTGTGTATTCCATTTTCTGAACGGATTTCTTGAGTCTTGACTCTTCTGATTATATTTGAATTTATTTTCTATATGCTTGTACTCAATAATTAAAGATTCATTCCCTCTGTGTTTCGGCATATACAGATCACATGGGACAGAATGTACTTACAAGGAGGTCTCCAAAACGTACTCAAATAATTCACAAAGTTTTAATTTTTACAGTCTTCAACTTCACTAACCAATGTATTTAAATAAGTAAATATTAATGTGATTTATGTGTTTTAGAATGAACTGCATTTTCTTGAAATGATTAAAATCAAATCAGATTAAGAAATAATTGTCTTTATCCATTAGTATATTTGTTTGAGATGAAAATTTGATTAACTGAACAATATTCTTTTGAATAAATTTGTTTAAAAAAAAATATATATATATGACAGCCATATCCAAAACCAGGCGTTCAGACGTTCCATACCGCATTACCGTTCGGTGTTGTTGGTTTGCCTATCTACATTTCAAGGAGTTCCACTTTGATGTGTTGTGTACTATTTATTCAAAATCTTTTTTCTAAAAACTAACTTTTTTTATTTTCAAGAAGATACAAAATTTTACTTTTGATAAAATAATTATTCTTTAAGGTTTAAGGACTGATTCATTACTATCTTATTTTCTAGTATCAACCAGATTAGGTCATAAATAGCTGAAAAAGCTAAAGAATCGTTGTTAAATTTCGTAATTACCACCTTTATCTTATTCTTGTTGAAGTATAACAGATAAAGAATAATAACAATTTATTAATATTATAATAATTTTAAAATACACTCGTAGCATATTTACTTGTAAGATTAAGGAATATACATATAAAGTTTACAACATTGCATTGTAGAATTCTTCAAAACTGCTCTATTAAAACATTTACATCACTTACATTATCCATCAAATTGTTATTATATTATCTGGTTTTCCTAAAAAATAATTACATTGTAGAGTTTTAATAAATAAAATTTTCATAATTAATTATTAATCATTAGTTTTTTTAAGTGAAATTATTCTTAGACCAGTTTTGGAAGTTTGTACTACTTTGGTTTTTCTTTTAGGAGATTTTCGTTTGTTTGAAATTCTGTTATTTTATGGATTCATTTGTAAAGATGACTTCATTTATGTAGTTTTGTTCCACAGAAATTGATACTTATGTTCGGTTTATATTATTTTGTTGACTTTATTTATCACTATTTTTTTTTCCTTGTATGAGCTTCATTCTGATGAACCTTTATTCAATTCGAGCGGACTCATATAGATATTAATATTTATTAAAAGAAATATTCAAAGGCCATTTTGAAATTTACGCAAATAGCTTTTATATATTTTTAGATTCAAGTATCTTCTACCTTTTCGCTTCAATAAATGTTTCGGAATTTCGACAGTATATTGTGAAGCCAATGTTTTTGGTAATGTTATAATTACAATACTATGACATCAATTTCTATTGATAAAAGTTTATAAAGCCACGCTTTAATTGATTTCGAAGCTCAGTTGGAAGGTTATAGCAAACCGTTATCCCGAGCGCGGAGGAGATAAAAGAGGGGACTGATGGTTGGGGTTGGAATTGCACTATAGATTGACGAGGGATATCTGAAATGCTTTTAGCGCCACGTGCCCTTCTACAACCTCCTCAGTCGGGAAAAAAATTTAATCAGGGAAGAAGTAATTTATTTATAGCCATTTAATTGCTCTACTCCTGATTAGAAAATAATGACATTTCGTCGGATTAATGTTCTCTTTTTTTACTATCCTATCATTAAAATAAGGGGTATAGAAATTTATTAATTTAAGAATACTTTTATTTAAAAAATCCTTTAAGAATATATTTATGAAGTGCTTTGGGATACATGTAAACTGTCGAATAAAAGTTTAGGATCACCAGTTGTATAAAAACTGGGACCAAAAGTTATTTGGAAGTTTCCGATACCATACAACACCCTTGGTCTTTAGAAAGGAGAAGATTATTGGTAGTCTGGTCAATGAAAAGAATACTTATTTCTAATATTTTATATGAAATTTCACTAATATGTTAGCGAATGCTCACTTATCAGTGTTTTATTAGTCTAGTAGAATCGTAAGTTTGTAAACTAATTTCTCACTGTGGAATCTAATCTAAAACTATTCAAAAAAGAGGATTGTAAAAAGATTACTACTCCCTGAGGGTGGGTAGGCCTAATATGCCAGATTTTTCAAAATGTCCGCTATATATTTTTAGGTTTATAGCCAATAACTACTTGGCTTAAATATGTAACTTAGTAAAAGATATGTATGGAGGAATATTTCATCTTCAATTTTAAGTGCATTTTTGTTTATACCCAGAAACCCATTTACAATGGAAATATTCCACTTTTTTCTTTCTTATAAAGCCCCTTATATCCATGATTAAAACTTTTTTATTTTATTTTATTTCTGGAAATTCCTGTTAAGATTACGGCTTTATGGGAAGACAGTATTTTTTTGAACAGATAACGAGCACTTCTGCTTAAAAAATAATTCATATTTTTATCTGTACTTTACAACAGAAACAGGAAATGTCCTTTAAAAGTACTTTATGAACTATTCTAGTTCGAACCGGAGGATCATTTTAATGTTGTTTTTTTTTCCAAAATTGTCAATATATTTCGGCAAATATCATGAAAATTAATATTCTTGGAAAAATAATTATCATAAACTACTTAACATTTTACGAGTTCCAAATTGAGCCTAATAAAACCCTCCACGTTCATTTTTTTAAACATGTTGATTATTAATGAATTATCACGTTAGCGTAGCTTATAAATTGTTTTACACGACTTTGACATTTTGCTTCACATATTAAAAATAAGTTTTATCTGGACCAAAGCTCGATATTTCAGGAACTATTAAAGGTAGAGATGTCTATTGCGGCTTAATCTGAATCTAGTTAAATACACAATATAGTAGTCTTACCTTTTCTTAATGATCATTTTACTGAGAATAGTAGTTGCCAAAATAATTTCACAAATTTATCTTTTCTCGTTTTTTGGAGAAAATAAAATTCCATTTTGAACACCTTGATCTCGGGAAGGCTCAAATTCAAGCTCATTAAATGTAATATTAATTATTTTATGATGATATATCTGTTACTTGGAATACTTTAGGCATTATTGGTAATAAACCTAAAAACATATGGTGGCAATTTCAATAATTTACGATTTCAGGATTATGAGCCTTCAGGAAGTGGTAAAATCTTTACCGTCGTATTTTTCAAACATTATTCTATAAGAATCGGTTGACAGAAATTAACTTACTCTTTTTTTCTGGTTACAGATAAATTTTAAGATATTTTTACTGGAGTATGTACTCTAACCACTCCATCATTTTCTCTTTACATTAAATTTACAATCAGCTATAACGTATTTCTTACCTATTAAAAAAAAGGAAATAAAAAATGACAATTCAGGTTGTGTTTTTTTGGAGATTAATAGTTAGGTATAAATGCCTCGAGGATAAAAGCCCCCATTAGCTTAGTATAAAAACAACTGTGTATCGTCGGCTTACAAATGAAGCAGATTAAGTCAATATTTTCTAGTTTTGAGTTATTTGGTTTTCAAGTCTAAAATGTTAAAAAGATTGCGCTCAAAAAAATGATTAATAGTATAAAAATCTGCTAATTTATATTATAAAATAAAAATAAATTTACTATTTCTATAACGTTTTTATCATCAACTATATCAAAACTTCAATTTTCCAATCAATTGTATTTTACTTGTAAACCCAACGATATATTAAAAAGAGAAGGTGGTGGATATGGAAACCCATCTTTTTTTATTTATTTATTTTTATTTTGCAAATTTGGCTCTCCTGTTGGGTATAATATAAATTTAAAGTTTATGGTACGGATGGGTTTCAAAACTGTTTAAGTATATTGAAGATCATTTCCAAGTTTTTTGTTACTAATGAGCCATAACTCTTTATTAAGTAAAATAAGTCCAAGTTGGGTTGTTGACTTTTGGTAGGGGTAATGTTGACATGTCCTAAAAAAAAAAGAAAATAATTATATTTCGTAATAATTTAAGATATAACGTATATAATAAATAACGTATGAGAAAGTAAAATAGATTTACAGATCTTATATTTTGAATGAGTTTTTAAAAATGGATATTACATTTTTAAACACAACATATCCAAGATCCCTTTTTCAATTTTTATAGTAATAAGAAAATACAATGTATCTTCTACTGATATCACAGATATAATTACTAATTATTATTTTTGTTTCAAGTATAAAACATTGTCATAAGAACTAATATCCAAAATGAAAATTTAGCTTTATAATATTAAAAGTTGTTTGTATACCAACTTTATTTGTATTTCTATATATGTAAAATATATTTGTATTTTATATAATATAAATTAGTCATAATAATATATCAGTTGTAAAATTTATCTTTTAAAAATAAATTTTGAGATAATTAAAGAAATAAGCAAAATAAAAATATGAAATGTAAAAACATTCCTAGGGAGCGGTCGGCACTAATAGGTAAGCTAGGCATTGAAATCTCCAAGGCCCGGCGAATATTGATGTAACACCATCCAATGAAATATATGTTTGATCAAAAACTAATTTATAAATTCTAATAAACTGTTATTCCTATCATCAATAACTAATTTGACAAGCTATAATGTTTCACTTTTCACTACTGATTTTTGAAATGCGGATTTCTATTAATACTTTAAAATTAAAATTATATATTTTATATTTATATTGAATAATAAAATATTTTTTGATTTAAAACTTTATTTATTGATATTTTAAATAGATTAATAAAAATTTAAAATATGGTTGTCTGGAAATCCTTTTATAATTTGTAAATTTTGTATCCATCTTTTTTCTTTTTTTTTTAAACTTCTACTGTCGTGAAAAATTCACGAAACGTATTTATCTTCACTGATAAAGAATTAAAATTTACTGAAAAAAAAACTCATATCACCTGAAAACTGAGACGATGCTAAAAGCTGAACTTTTTTTTTTTCAATTAAAATAAGCGTTTGACTTTTAACTTTTTTTCTTTAATCAATTGATTCTTTATTTCAAATGTTTTATATTATGTTCAATAAAAATTGTAACAACAATAACAAACAATATATAAAATTGTATTACTATATTTTTTCTCTTATAAATCCCCGTCTATTAATAATAAATTAATTGATTTATTTATTATAAAGTTATATTAGGTAAAC
>NW_027110283.1:688880-697736 GCF_000696795.3 Halyomorpha halys
ATAAAATAGTGTTGTTCACTTGAATAATTTACTATTTTAATATTACCTAAAAGTTGTAAATAAAGTTGTTGCTCGTAGTACACACTAACTTGACTCTTTTATTACTACCATGATAGAGAGGTAACATAAAATTCTTGCCCACGAATAAAAATTGCAACAGTTTTGGACTTGTGCATTCGTTAAAGTCTTCCTTTGGGCTGAAGGAATAAATTTTGGCAAGTCAGGCCCGACAGTATTTTTCACATCAATTTCTTTTTCAGTCACACTTACTTTTTTTTTCTTAGATCTTTTATCATTCTTTTCCTATTACGTTTCTTTATCGTATTGCTGTTTGGGTTCAGTGTTTCGTTGCGAAATGTCTTAAACCAATTTTAGGGTAATCTATAAAATGTAAAACTTATTTATAAGTTGAGCTGTCTTATTATCCCTCGACTTTGAGAAAAGTATTGAAAGTGACAGCTCAGGGTGTTTGAAAGTTTTTAATATTAAAGTTGCTACTTTCTGAGCGCCAAGAAGTTTTTCTAATCATTTATCAGCCCTCAACTTGAGTGTAGCTGATTGATGGGTATGAATTTTTAGGTTGAGGATGCTCGGTGTGTTTTATTTTTGGTAAAATGTTATTTTTGTAACGGAACTAGTTAGATTGGTTTTGTTAAAGTCCGTAATTATTTTGGCCAACCAACAAAAGTTTCCTATAGTTCCCTAAATCAACTAAATCAGGAGTAAAAATAATTTGTAATTTTGTATTACTATTATCTTTTATATTTGAAACCAATATGCTAATTTTTACTTTGCTGTGTAAATATCAATCTAAATTAGTGTTTCATATTATTTTTTTATCTTTATACAATTGGATTGATCTCTATTTTGCAATGTTTGAAGTAATAGGTATTCCAATATTTCTTAATATCCCCTCTACCGAAATAAAAATATTCTTCTTAGATTAGCTTCAATAAATTTTAATTTACTGAGTCCGCCGCATTTGAGTTTAGTAATCCGTTCCTTAAATCCTTAATGCTTCGTAATACCCTTAGTGTAAGTGGCCATATCTTATATCCGCTAAGGATAGTAGGCTTATTTATTTTACAGATTCTTACAGTTTTTAAAATAGTTGATACGAATTATGTAATTCTCGTAAATAGAAAATTTTTATATTAAATATCAGTCGGACTGATCAAGGTAAAAAATTCTTAGTACCGCACTAAACCTACATCGTTCAAAATAAAACTATTATAATAGATTTTTCAATATGATATTTTATTTGTAACAATTCTATATTATACATGTATGTATTCTAAACATTTAGCGAAGTTTCAGCCCTTCCTGTTGGCCATTTTCAAACATTTTTCTTTACATTATTAAACTTATAACTTTTTATAAATGTGGAAGTTGTTACAATTACAATAATGTATATAAAAATATTATTAAATAGTTTTATTTTAAACAATGTGAGTTTCATGTGGTCCCAAGGATTTTTGTCACCTTGATCATCGTGATTGATATTTAATAATGAAAAATGACTCCCATAAAAAAAAAAAAAAATTAACGGCCATCATAAACTTCTTCATAATGCATGTAGGATTTTTATTTCATCTCTGTTTTGTAAGGATTTTTTCTTTCAGAGGAGAAGAGAAGGAGGTTTTATTAGAGGGTTAGTTTTGTGTTATTAGAAGCTGGAAGAATAATTTTTGATGGATTACCTAGTGTACTTTGGTTAACCTTGAAGAATGACCTGATAGGGGCCGAAACGTCGGCTGTCACTGAAGTGTCCAGAGTTATTCTTATATTTTATTTTAGTTTTGAGTTTTGTTTGTATACTATGTTTATTTAAAATCTAATTTACCGTTAGAGACTAGATGTGCTAAGTCTGGTCCCTCATGGATTGGCCGACGAGTATGATGATGGCGATGAAGACTACCAAGATGACGAGGATGCAGCATATGGCGACGGCGGCTACCATCGTGTCTGACTCTGACGTGGTGAAGTGTGCTATTCAGGAGGCGGCTGGCGGCCGACTGAGCTCCGCTATCAAATATTGATCCGCCCCGCCCCACCAGCTCAGCGTACTTCTCCCCCTCCCCCCATTCACTGATAACCGCGTCTTCCCTATTAGCTCTGCGTAATGGTAGTCTATGTATAATATGCCTTACCCTACAATACGTTAATTCCAAGCATTTATAAAGTTATACTGGCTTTATTAATATATACATTCATAACTACATTTGTTTATTAAGATAGATGTATTAATAAATTTTTAAATAACAAACGAACAGCAGTAGAAACGTAATTCCGGATACCTTCAAGGGCAGTTCCCCTGATTTCATCTTTTTTATAGCAACTCTTCAAGGAATGCATTAGTTTCATCCAGCGGTTTACCACTTACTTAACTGTTGTTTACGTGCCGCACCATATCATGGACAACATAGAAAGCTGTATCTAGTCTCTGTCTGTTCAAAATTCATGTACATTGCTCTCCTTGGACACATCTATCTACTAACATCCTCCTCCTCCAGTTCAGCCTGTCCCTATCTTCTCATACTGCACATACATATTTCGTAAAGTTAAGGATCATTTTAGATTCTAAAAGAAGAGTCGAATAGAGTTGTCGGAAAATACCATAGGAGATAAGTTGTATATACAGTTGTAGACTGTAGTTATACATAATGTGACACAGGATCTCTTGAAATAAATCACCCTTCACCATACTGCAGTTGCGATTCTGAATTTGTTATTATGACCTTGAGAAAGCCGGGCTATGATGTGCGATAATGCTTACGTTTATTGTGTTATGAGCGGACCAAGAAGGGTTACTTTTAGATACCAAATTGCCATGACGTTACTAGCAGTCTGTGCTTAAATTTGTACGTCCTTATTGCCTGCTAGGACCATAATAACCACTACAATGAATGACTGAATTAAAGAAAATAACCTGGACAGGCTATCATGTACAGGTGAAGTACGTTAGAATTTTAAGAAGATTGCAACTCCAAAAATAATTAGAGTTAATATAGCCTGGATGCTGAAACCAACTGGATGCTTGAGAGTGGTGACATAGGACCGGCGAAAGCTTAGCGAGGAGGCTGAAGCCCAATGTGGAGTACCTATCACCTAAAAACGAGAGTACCTCGGAGACTGAAGGTTATCCTGTAAATACTATTTTTTTTTTTTTTTATCTTTTAGTTTCCCAATGACCTCACCACAAATCATACTGCCAACAATATGGTGGAAAATAAGACATGAAATTAGGAGATAATGAGTGTTTTAAGGAAGGATGAGGTAGGATAACTGAAAATTGTGGCTGGCAACATAACGCCAGCAAGTTCAGGAACAAGGAAACTAATGTGCAATTACAGAGGAACTTCATAGTCGCTGAATCAGAAATTTCACGAAGATTCTTCTCCCATCGTACGATATATTTTTAAAACAAAAAATAATTTTAATATGCAGTAAAAAATTACGAACAACTCTTGAACCCAAATTTTCATTTTCAAGGCAAAAAAAAAAAAAGAATAATTCAAAGGAGGCACCGCAATGGACACAATCTACTTGTAGAAGGCTTTTTTTAGTTTTTTTTTTTTCAAATATACTATTATTTTTTTTTCTAGCTATAGTATATAGTCAAATAAACTAATAATTGTTTTTTTATTTCTTAATAGGACTGTTCGGGTTTATTCTATTTTATTTCCTCATTTGAACCAGTGCTGACTTAAAACGAGATAGTAGCTTCTCTAGGTATGGTTGGGAACATCTTCGCAGTCTGCTGGTAGTTAAGGATTGCAACTGCTTGTCACATCCAATATCCTTTGCAATTACAACACATCTCACATATATCTATAATTTCACAAAACGTTTTAACATTCTCCAATTATTTCTACTTTCACTTACTCATATATGAAATTTATAGTAAGGAACTGCATTTTGATTATTAAACATATCGAGGTCCACGGAGTATGTGGTCAGCCTGGTACAAAAACGAAAATATGAAAGTCGAATTCTGTATTATTATGGGCATTTACCTGGAATATAGCATCAACTTTTTGACTAAAATTGAAATACTGAAAGTACCACTTTATGTTACCGATTTTGTAGTTTTTTACCATTTCCATGACAACGATATTGATCAAACTCAATTATATTAATGTACAATTAAATGTTTTTTTGTATAAGATAAATCATATCCTTATTGATATATTCTGAAAAGGCTTAAATGCAGAATTTTCAATATAGATTCTACCAATAAAATAAATAAGTTTGATTTTATAATATAAATTGTAAAAAAAAAGAAATTTAGAAAAAATAATATCTAACATACAAATTATTAGAAGGAAAAAGAGAGTGATTAAAACACATATATAAACTTAATTTATAAATAAATGTTTTCGTGTTCCGATGGTAATTAGGGTAATAATCAGTTTTTAATTTAAATACTCTATATATGAGAGCATTAATTTCAACTTAAAATGTAACTTGTGTGATGTGCGTTCCACATCATAGTCTATATTTCCAATTCCAGAACAAGAAAAATTAAAAAATAAAAATTTAAACTGTTAAATGCCACCTTGTGGACTCAGTTACATCAAGGGTTTCGTCCTTGAGGATTCCTTAATGAAAACCCTAGCACTGATTAATTCTTCGAGCAAAGACTGTCCTCATTGCTTTGCCTTTGATGTTCTATTACAAACCATCTCAAATTGCGGGCCAATGTTAAGCCAAAATGTTACATTCAGTTGTATAAATTTTTAGAACTTATTATGATCTATAGGCCTTAATAATAATTTAGAAACAATGTGCAGAATTGTTACTAAATTACTAATTACAATCTTCCTTATCATTCACCTGATTTTAGAAACCTTACTGGGCCCCTTTTTGTAAATATGCATATTGGACTCTTGTTAATGATCTACTCCTCAGCTGTAAATCCATACTCAGCCTCGGCTGGCTTTCAATACAAGTGACGTTGTTGAGAGAGGGGCATAGAGATCTCCTTAAGTCCTCCTTTGTATTCCTTAAGTAGGGGATAAGCTTAGTTCGTAGTACCCTGGCTGAGTACAAAATAGCAAATAAATAAGGCTGTGCCTGATGTGTGCCGTTTTATTTAGCTTATTTATTTTTATTTTTTTAAATTGAATATTTATTAATATTTCTGTTGGATTTACATTATAAAAATGAATAAAATTAAAATTGGCGAAAGGAAAGGGAATGTAAATATTAGCATATTAGCAACATAACCTAGTAATTTAACTTTCGTTCTAGACTTTTTATTCGATACTTGTTAATTTAATTACTCATCTCTTGTTATTTTGATTACTCATCACTCATAACCATTTTAATTACACTCATCACTTGTTAATTAAATTACTTAATCACTTTATAAATCCATATTTGTTCTATGTTAAATAAAAATTAACTGCTGTAGTTAACTGACATGTTTTGACAAAATATATCTTCTTAAACTAGAGTCAATTGTCTATTCTAAAGGTTGGGGATAGTCTTTCATTAATCAAAACACATAGAGGACAAAAATATATTCATTAGCAATTCTAAAATTTTTCTGAGCACAAGCATGTAGATACAACACCAGGCCCCTTTGATTTGAGTACAGAAACTCAAACCCATCCACATGTGAAATTCAGTAAATGTGTGGAAATAAAAAAAGTAAAATAAAATTTCGAATCAAACAAAGTTACAATAATTATTATTTATTTATTCATTCCAACTTAAGAAAATATAACAATGATATCTTCATGCAGAATTTTTGTAATCAGCGTATTATAATTTTCAATATATATTTATTTAGTAGAATATTACCACGTATTATTCCATGTGAGATGATATGATGAATGAGAGCAGGAGTTGTGCAAAGCACAGGTGTATTTAATGACAACGATGAAGGGGAAGCTGGTTTTATCAGGCTACCGTGAGGCAAACTTTGCCAACCGCTCTATTATTCTTACTCAAGGGGTCTTATCTATACTTGACGTCTGTTCATCGTACAAATTATTTTTTGTTTAAACTTTAAAACTTCATTAACCTCTGAATTTCGCATTAATAATTAATATTCCGAGATTTTTAAAGATGCTTTTGTACCACGGTGTCAGGCAAAATATTATATTATCAGTCACAGCAAACGGTGGTCACATTTCCTAAACTAAGCTAGCAAAATTGTTGTAATGTGCAAGGTATAAAGTTCAAAACCCCTGCACTGGGTCCTGTTTCCCGCATGCCAACTCATGCCATGCCTGAATAGTACAGCTCATTTCTTGATTGTAATAGATTTACTGGCGGAAATAAAACATTGTAAAGAAAAAAAAATTCTGGAGCTATTTTATCATTTGTAAATTATTGTTGAAAGCCTTTGAAAGTGCTTTCTCTTTTGCATTATTCCTAAATATCACAAAACAGTATATTCTAACTAAACGAATGTAACTAACTAATTCATTTTTGTTTTATTATTTCATGTTTTTCTTTTTCTTTAAATCTTAATCTCTCATGGAATTAATTCATTCCATATTTCTTTTCTCCAGTTACATCAAAAACTTAATTTATTGCAAAGTTTAATTTAAATTTTTAAAAAATTAATAAAATAGCAAATATTTATGTTACCCCACAATCTAAAAAAAATTAATGAATACATAAATACAAGTACAAGTAATGAATAAAGTAATAAAATATAGTAATGAGTTGAAAGTTAAAGAATTAATAGAATTTGTAGGGGAAGCGGTGTGGCTCAATGGTAGGTAAGGCACAGAGCTACTAACTTCAAGGACCCGGTTTCGATTCCAACTGTCACAGCTATAAGCCAACCCTGTAGGTCCAGGAGCTCTCCGTGGTCCACCCAGCCTTCTAAGAAATCTTAATAGGAGAAAATCCGGCGGTCAAGCGTGATTCTGACCGAATCTATTCCTTGCACAACCGTTGGTCTGGTTACTGCACTCCTGACCCTTCGTGGGTTTTAGCGTTCCAAATTTATTTATATGTAAAAATTAAACAGTTAATTATTATGCAGGAACGATGTTCATTGCCTTGAACAATATTTTCTTCCAACACTCAATATCTCTAATACCGTAGATCTTCTAGGAAGCTTCTTGTTTTTTTGGAATCGTTCCGCTAGATTCAAACCAGATGTCTCCCACGGTGAACTCCCTCTCTCCGAAGGTCTCGCGGTATTTATCTTTTAGAAAAGGGAGACTTTTAAACAGATTTTCCTCTTTTCTCTTTCCACCACACCCACCAACTCGAGGTATTTATTCTCAAATTGCACCGTCCGACCCAAGACCTGTAATATACCTGCTTGGTCTGAACCCAAATATATCTGAATATATCGCATATGCGTCGGTGTCAATACAATGTATTTCGTCGGGGTAGGTTAAATCCTTTTATCTTCTGAAGGACTTCATCAGTTTATATTTGACTATTTGGTGCAAGCCTGTTATGTCGTTGGGGGCATTTTCCCAGTACATGTGCTGGTATTTCAGACTCCCGGCCACATTTACGACATGGGGACCAAAATACCCTCTGCTGCACTCTGAGAAGCAGGAACAATATATTGCTATCCTAGCAATCACCAGGAAAAATATATTTTATTTTCTAGCTTTTATTACTAAAAACGTCGCACACATTCCATCTAATATGCAAATTCAATCAGTGTAGTTAACCTACTGAGACACATGTTGAAAAAAGAGTACAGTTTATAGAATTTTAGATTACAGTTTTATAGGTTAGAAAAGCATGCTTTACCGCATGCTAGAAAAGGGTAGGACAAGATTTAAAATATGTTTACCGTATGTTGAAAAAAAAATCACAGTGTGAATAATATTTAAATTATTCATTGCACCTATGTTTATTTAAAGAAATGGCTCAAATTTTCTTTCCATCACCTTCTCCATTTTTTCCCTCGATTTTCTAGCATTAAAGTAACAATCGTTTTACTTTAATTTTCCAAGAAAAAATTATTGCTAATTAACCAACCTTAGTGACGCAACTCTGCTTCTCGAGTATTATTTATTTTTAATGAATTATTATACTCCAGGGGAGATATGTTTTCTAATTGTTGAATAATAACGTCACCGTGGATTTAGAACGTGATTAACATCAAATCATATTTAAATAAACCATTAATTAGAAATTTCGGTGCCAGGCAACTCAGGCTCTCGAGAGATGATGGATGGATGGCTCTCGGGTCTTCAGAGTTGACAAATTAACATTCATCTTGCGTCCAACTGAAGGAATAATGCAAGTGAGCCAAGCTGACATTGGTTTCCCGTTCTTTCAATAATGGAAAAGTCTATTTAATTTTTAAGAAGTAAATTATGCGTTAGTAAGTAGCGGAATAGTCTTTTTTTTTAACGAAGCAAAAAAGTAACGAGCTTTGTTGGGGTGGCTCCTATATGACACAATTCTAATTGTAGCTATCTAAATATAGGTAGCAGTATGAAGATATTTTGTGGTTGAAGGGGATATTAATTTAAAAAAGCTAATTAATTGAATATAATCAACTGATTAAGTTACCAATAAAAAAATAACAATAAGAAGTTAATTTATATGAAAGAAAAAGAAAATATATTAATATACGAAACAATTAGAAATTAATTTATATAATTTTAAAAAAATACATATTAACATAAGTTCTGAAATAAAACGGAATGGTAAATGGAAGAAATACCAGGTCATTCAAAAAGTCCTGTCGTTTTTTTGGGGGAAATTATAAATAAATAAATGTTTTCAAATAATCACCTTTATTCATCAAAATATCCACCGTTACAGTCGGTAACCTTCTCCCAACGAGATGGTAAAGCCCAAATTCCTTCCTTAAAAAACTGTTGATTTTTACTGCAAAAATAAGTGGTCAGTTCGTGA
>NW_027110283.1:698872-707683 GCF_000696795.3 Halyomorpha halys
TTTTTCTATTGAACGCTTTTATTGGGAATTTATCTGGTGGAGGAAGAAGCGGGATAAGGAACTATAAGGGGCAGGGTCAATATGAATGAGCTCATTAATGTTGAGCTCATATACTACACATGGGAGGAAGGATTGTTTCCAGGTTTATGTACAAAATAGAATGTGGGAATATGGTTCTATGGGAATTCACTGACGAATTTTGGATTGATGTGGCCAGGAGTTTGTGGGATCATTTGCGTAAATCATTTTACGTTTGAATTAGGGAACATCAAAGTGTTCGGTTTTAGTGGCTTCCCAAGCGGGGGGAGGAGTGGTATGATAAACAATGAAGGAGGAGTACTATTCATATTTAAAATTAAAATAAAACAACAAAAATCAAATAAGATTGTTTACTATTTTTTTTACTATTAAGCACCAAACAAACATTATACATAGTCGCTACATAATGTGGCTAATCCTCCAACTAAATTGTCACTTATTAAATAATTGTTATTAAATGTATTCTGTATTTAAAGAACAGTATAGAAAATATGTAATTTAAAAATAAGAAATCGGAACACTTATTAAATGAAACTGTTATTTCTTCACAATGTTAACGCAATAGGAAAAAAATAAGTAAAAAAAAATTGATACCTGTTTCATTTATTCAGTTAAATCAAGTAATTTACCTAATATCTTAAAAGTTAAAATTTTTAATGTTGTAATAACGCATTGCAAACCAACGTTCAACATGGTGGAAAATATAAAAATTATTGTCTTAAGAAATAAAATTCTAAAGATTCTTTCTATAATTTATGAAATCAGTCTTTTAAAAGCCAATGATACCAAAAATTACTATCCATAAAAAAGTTTAGTTAACATGTTTTTTTCGACCAAAAACCCATATATGTGTTTATTTATATAAGTAAAATTATGAAATTGACACATGAATAATGTGTTTGTTGTAGTTGTCAATTACTTGATTTTCTGAAATACCTTGCAATTAGTGTTAAAACAAGTATTGAGGGGTGTTGCAAATCTTGGAGTAGTTATTTTTGTGTAGCGGGTAGATGTTAATTATTTTTATAAAGAAATTCTGATTTTTTTCAGTTTCCTATAATTGGTTAAACCTTTAAATTCCAATTGCGGTGAAGCTTAAATGAACTTGTCGAATAATTGATTTATATAGAGCTAATTTATTTTAGGATCTTAATTTTTATGAAAATATGGGAAAATTAAAAAAATCATTTATTTATTTATCTGTCTTCATTTTGGTATGTTCTGTGGATCTCAGAGATCAGTCCAGAGTTAAACCAAGGTATTGCTTTTTTTAATGACCAATGAATGAGGGTTGAGTTTGAGGGGAAATTTCACTATTTGTCTACAGTTTGTAAGAAGCATGACTTTAGATCTTGTTGGATTGGTACATCAAACATTATTAAGATCCACTGTGCCAGTAATGATATAGTTTCGGAATAATTCATTTTCTATTCTGTTAGTGAAGCCATTATTTTGACAAGATTGATATTTAGGGCGTATATTTCAGTTATTAGTTCATGTTTAGAAGAACCAATAATCATTTGAGTACAATAAATTTTTGATAATGTGGCCTATTTTTTATATTATCTCAATACCATCTTTGTCTGATTCCAAATAATATTAAAATAATTCCACTCTTAACGTCAGTCAGCTATGACAAATATTATCCAGTTGATCGAAGACAGTGATCCGAACTGTTCGGAAGGACAGTCTATTGCCCGTTGGTGAGTTAGTGACAATTTGTTTAGTATGACATTACCTCCGATGGTACAAAGGAGAAAATTAACAGTGTTTGTGAAATTAATTGTTTGAACCAACAATCAGTCAAATCTGTCGATGAAGCTTAACCTATATTATCAATTAAATCCTTTATATTATGTGTTTGAAAGGCCACTGATTTGTAACATTGAAAAATATTTCTTCGAATAAATTATATATGACGTGTTTTTAAGACTATTGAAGCTCTTTAGGTTCTTTTAACTTACACAATTAGTGAAGTATGGAACCTGGACCCAGTTTTATGATGAAAGGTAATAATATATAAAAACAACTATACAAAGTACAATCACTAATATATACAATATAATAATTTTTTTGATCCGTGATGGAGATGACTAATAGTGATATTATGGAGGTTAAAAAGGATAAGACACAATTGTACAAGTCAATATCATTGTACCTAGTACAAACTAATATACTGCATATGTATTATATATAATATTTTGTATTATTTTAGTTTGTATTTTATTATGAAAACTGACCCAGTTTAAAGATCTAAATATGACATTATAGTGCATTATTGCTGAGAAAAGGGTGTTAGCGCGTGCATTGTATCCGTGTTAGATTTTCTCATATGTAGTTCACCAAATTATTATTTTTAGTAAGTCATCTTTTTTGAGCTTGATAACGATTAAATTGAATGTCAGTTAGCTAAAAACAGTCTACAATGTAGAAAGAATAAATAAATAAATAAAGTACTAATTCAAGCGCCGCTGTATTTTACGCTACTATAATTTTTCACACTAGATTATAACCGGGAATCTAAAATAAAAATGTGATAATTATAAAATAAATAACAATGATTTATTCAACAACAAACTATTCTCTCTATTCTATTAGCATATGTTTACATAGGAAGCTGAGTATTATCTCCGATATCAAAAATCCTAAATTAGAATAAAAATTTTGATTATTTAAAAAAAAAATTTGCCAAGAATGTTCTAAATTGTGGTTTTTAAATTGAAAAAAATTATTTTTTTGCCGTTTTTTTTTAAACTGTGCGATAAGGGGTTAACAAGTAACAAATAAAACAATTTATATAAACAACTTAAAATCCTTGGTGGTTTTTTAAGGTGCAAACTTCTTCAAACAAAACCTCCTCTCCCCCCCCTCCCAGATTAGAGAATTTACTTCATAGACAACTGTGCATTTGTTCAGAAAAAAACAACAAACTATTTAAACTTATTAATTTTTTTAACGTTTTTATAAATAATAAAATATATAAAGGATATAAATCAAAGCCCTATAATTTTGGCTCAGGGTCCAGTGGGCTGTCCGTTTAGGGCTAATATCTAGGGAATTTCCATTCCACCGATGGCAAATATCCGGATTCAAGAACAGTGACAAATCGGTCGAGGTCCCTACTGCTCAGGGTTAACTCTACAAGGAGTAGATCCACCATTCCCTACATCCTGTCGGTATGTGTTGCCTCCAGTAGTCTGAGAGCTCAGGTACGTTTGATTGATTACCTGAGGAACACTGAACCTTTGGGATAGTAACCTGGTGAATTTGTGGAAGACCCTTAGCCTACTTTACCACCGTTGTCCTCCGCTTGATTTTATAATTATTTATTTTATAATTATCACATTTTTATTTTAGATTCCCGGTTATAATCTAGTGTGAAAAATTATAGTAGCGTAAAATACAGCGGCGCTTGAATTAGTACTTTTCCATTAATATTAACAGAGGGCATTTTTCGTTAATCTGTTTTTTATTTATATTAACAAGAGAAAAAATACAACTATAATTGTATGTCGGTTTGATACACATGGGAATTCTGAGATATCCATCCTTCAGTTAGGACGAATTGATATAGCAAGAAGTAGAAAGATATCGATTGTACCACTGATGACAGCCTTTATGAAGGAATATTCTTTAATGACGTAAGTTCATTTCAGGTCCTTTTCTGATGCATTTTTGATTACCCACTTTATATTTTCAGGAAGGGATTGATCAGTATTCCAAGAAGTTAGTTTATTTCACTCACCAAAATACTCTGACGAGGTTATTTTAACTGTTAATGTCTGTAATTAATGTCTTTATTGTTCATGTAAATTTTATGAGAAAAAGAGTAAAATTTTATAAGAGATCTATAGAATTAACAGCTGGTGGTTAGCTCCAAATTTTAGGTTAATATGTTTATTATCATATTGGTATGATGAGAATTGGTAGCAATTAGATTAAACAAGACAATCAAACACATAGTTCTCTATAGGTTGCCGTTTTTGATGATCAATCTAATATGTTAAATGTACAAAAGCACAAGATGAGAAAAAAGGCAGTAATTTCACCCCAATTTTTGATTACGTTAATGAAAACTATGTATAATTACTAGTCAAAATTGATGAGTCTGCCAAGTACAGGTAGGGGAAATAAAAAATGGCGACTTTTTTCAAACGTTAAAAAAATGAATTTTTCATTTGAGATGTATATCTTTAAAACTACCAACAATACCATGAAAACTAAGGGAACATTATCATATAGTAAACATCTAAAGTAGAGTAAATTTTCTAAAATATTAGACCTAATGAGCTATTTACGTTCAATAGTTCTCGAGTTATATCTTTTTAAATACAACATTTAATAAAAATGAAATATTATTAGTAGTTAGTGAATTTATTTTTAAATATCTATATTTCAAAACCCATTCAACGTAAAACTGTCTATTAGCACACATTAAACCTAGTGTAATGGCCTATAAATTAGTTTATGACGTTTATCTTTTTAGTAGTAGTTTTCATGATATTTGCTAAAATAAATTGATTTATAGTTGTTCGGATAAATTATCAAGTGCAAAATTTATATTGATATACGAATACCATAAATACTACTACCCTTACAAAGAAACGTGTAATAAATTAATTTGTAGTAAGTTACATTATTTTCGTTTTGAGTGTTTGCAGACATACGTAATAATACATAGTTTTAATTGAAGAAATCAAAAATTGGGTAGAAGTAACTGCCTTTTTTTCTTCTCGGTTCTCTTGTACTAGAACGATGATGTAGACTGAGGAGCCAAGAGGATTTCAAAGGTAGGGGGAAGAGTGGGATTTATATATGTATATAATTCCTCTTAATTGCATTTTCTCGAAATTATCGTTTTCCTTGAGATTTATAGGGTTATAAATGCACATTATAGGGTTATAAATGCACTGTCCCTGAAAAATTCATTGAAAACGGATTTACCGGTTCGATCAATTATGCCCAAACTCAAATTTGACTATCGACCGATAGATATACACGGAACCGAATTTTACTTCATGTCTATAACGTTAAGTGAAAAATGTCTAATATATGAAAATAAATGCTTTTTTGTATGAATGAATGCAAAGTTTCCTTTCATTTGATAGAATGAGGTAGTTAGGAAGATTAATTAATACATTCACTAAAAATGTTTATCCCCTTTTAATAAAATTGTTTAACATAATTGTTTGTAATGAATAAAGAAAATTCCTAGCTATTCCTTACCACATTTTAAAATAGCAAATCTTGAAAAATAAATGAAATTGTAAATTATTTATAACAATACTGTTGTAAGAATTGATAGAATTTCAGCAGTTCAGTATTACTCAAAATATCTCCTCAAGATTTTTCCTTGTATTTTTCCTTAGATTGTTCCTTGTTCCGTTTAGAACAGAGCGGTTTGTGTGGATTGATCTTCTGTGACTAACTTATAAAATTAATTCTAAATGAAGGACGTTGATGAAAAACGTTTTGTATTAATGAAGATGAGTGTTTCACTAAAATTTGAATATTTGCATCGATTTGATGGGCTATCCTAAAATTAATAAAAGTTAATTAATGAGTAACTTCTCACAGTCATTATTAGTTTCATGTGCTAGTATTAGCACCAGATAGCGGCTCCTAGAGTAGTGGCGACCTCTGTAGGCAGCTAGAGAAGATTAAGAGATTACGGTTTACTCAGGCTATGGCTTTAGCTTTTTTTTGGGGGGCCAAAATTAATTTACTACGTAATGAGTGAGTAGAGCTAGAAGCCGTTCCCCGGCAAGGAGGAAAAGATTTGAGCGGAGAAAATACCTACAAACTTTTTATAAAATTATTGAATCACACCAGAGCGTTTCTTCCTTTTCTTATTGAGTCCAACTAACTTCACGCCACCTGCTAACATCATCATTATCGCTATCAAAAAAGTAGCCTCCATTTATCAATATTAACTATCACCTTTAGCTAAAATATTTAATTGTTGCTCTTAATTTCTTCTACATTTCAATTCTTTTCAATTTGTTTAACCTCAATTAATACTTTTTATTATATAATGTTCAATATAGTCTGCTAATAGTTCCAGAAAATATATTCTAAAGCATTTGATTCTTAGCGTTCAGATATTTCTTGAACAAAACTATCAAAGAATAAGTATAATATGTTTAAGAAACATTTGGAAGCGAGACAGGCGTGACAGACAAAAGAATATAGAAGAAGGAAGGAGGGAGTGAATTATTGAAGAGGAAGCCTATCAGAGGGAGTGAGGTTGCCGATCCAGCTCGCTCTGGCAGCTGCTCCCTGAATTAGCAACTACACGTCACTGTGTACTATACTATCGATGAGCCATTGTTCGGGTGGAGTCCACTTCCATGATATAATCTCGGCTGATGGTTATCTTCCATTAATTTGGTCGAAAACTAAACAGTTTATCCTATGCTTTAGGCGCATTGATTTCAAGGTTCTCGAATTTAGATTTTCCCTTAGTTGTCATATTGTTCTTGTTGGTTGCTATATAAATGCATATAGTTTAATAGTAGCTGTATGAAGTATACCTTCAACTTAATTGCCAGACACACTTCACTTTTGGTTGGCTGGTTGGGTTTGAGTGGACTGTATAGTTGAAAAATGAAACGTGATTGAATGAAAAATAAAATTCTATTGTTTAAGTTACAAGTGGTGTAGGGGGTAGCAGAAATAAAATATTTATGATTAGATGGTTAGAAAATTTTGAATGGCTGGGCTATGGAATTGTAGATATAATGAGGTGGTTGATGATGATGTAGATCTTAGTTGTTGCTGGGTGCACTCACTACACGCCTTCTTCTTCCCTCCACTCTCCTATGATTCTCCCCTCTCTTCTTCTGGGGACAACTCCAGGAGTTCTATTCACTCATGGTAGATATTAATGATGAGTTAACAATAAAGAAAAGATGGACTGCTTCTGGCAGAAGACAAGATCGCAATCTATCATTAGTCTGATCACTTCTTTTGCCACCGAGAGCGCTGGAGGAGGTGAGATTTAGCTGTTGGCCATATAGGGCGCTACTAATCCTATGTATGGTAGCCTTTCCGATTCAACCTTTTGGTTGCCGTAGGTTAACCGGAACAGTAGCAAAAAAAATAATATCAATACAACTTGATGTTTCAATACAACCTTCAGTATCCTTGGACTACATCGGAACAAACTTGGAATTCTCATATAAGACTGAAAAGACAGGAAATAGCAAGTCGATTCCGACATTTACTATTCAAACGGTCTAAACCTGCAATTCAGTACAAAAGACTGGTTTACTGAGTTCGAACTTACTCCCTATGCCGTTCCAAGCGCCTGAAAAGAAGATGGTCTCATGACCTTCTAATGTAGAAATCTTATTAGAGTGCTACCAATGGGTAATTTCTCTACATGTATGTATAATTATAATTTAAAAACAAATTTACTAGATGTCTTTTTATGTAAATTTAATTGTAAAAGTCAATTAATATTTTAATTCATAAAACTGAGACGACAGACGTAAACGATTATTATATTTGAGACGAACACCGAAACGTAGATTTTGTTATTTATAAATTAAAATTGGTGAAATACTCTTGCTTTTAAATTTAAGGAATAAAACTATTTCGAAAAAGTAAAAGGAAATATTTATGTCAAGCACTTCGGCAGCTTTATAGACTGGAGCATATAAAGATATAATCGGCGGTAAAATCTTGTAACGACCTCTTCCCAGACTATACTACCCGCTCAGGTGAAAATTTGAAGCTGCCAGAAAAATTATTGGTAGAAGGGCAGAAAGTATTTTTCAGCAAAGGTATCGTCCGAAGCATTTAAAATATTATTTAAAATTTGAGCCAAACCCTTGACTTCGTTCCCGTTCGGTGGATATTTCTGGCAATAGACAAGAAAGTGTGAAGTATTAAAATAATAATATAAATAAAGGTATAATTTTAATTTTTTACATCGCAAAAATCCTCTACCTTGGAAGGCTTATGTCTGATTTATTCAAATTTTCAAAAACTACTTTATTTATTGATAATATTACAATCTGCCACAAACTTGGGGAATGATTATTGGTGGTAATTGTAGATGATTAAAAAAAATAATAATAAATAAAATAAAATAAGTAAGTAAATAAACAAAAAATAAATAAACTATATCTAGCCAGAACCTGATATCATACCTTCCATTATAAACTCCCTAACCGCTCAAAGCCCCTAGTTTCTAACCTTGCATACTCTTCCATACTTGACAATCCTCCGAGGTGCCTGAAAAGAAGATGGCCACGAGACCAGCTAATGTAAAATGTCATTAGAGTGCTACCAATGGGTAGTTGCTCTACACGCCTGTAACACTACATTTTAACTAAGACCATATTTAATAAATGTATTATGTAATATACAGTTGTAAATTTCAATAAAGTTATCTTTTTAAAAAAATCTCTATATGTTGTCTGATTTATAAACATGGAGAATTAAAAAAAAATACCACTAGTTTGCTAATAATAATTTGCCATGTACTATTAAATAAAATTCCTATGCAGTGTTTGAACATTTGACTATATATGATAATTTAATATAGGTTCTTTATTATCAATATATTATTCTCTATTCCATAGATTCCTATTCCTGGCCACATGATTAATATGGATATGTATTAGGATAAGTACCAGCCGGGAAATGAGAAATTGGAATTTAAGACAACTTCTATTGGTGGCTTATCAGGGGTCCATACCCAAAGTAGCCACCTGAGGTATTGACCTGGGCAATTAAGAATATTAAAAGTGATATATATATATA
>NW_027110283.1:707744-710099 GCF_000696795.3 Halyomorpha halys
ATATATAGATAGATAGATAGATAGATAGATACCAGCTAAGAAAAAAAAAATTCCACACCTGTACACATTAAAATTCTCGGCCAAGGCGGTGACCTCTGTCAAAGAAGGCAGCCCTTAAGTCAATATAACTTGACGATAAGGGAAACGCCTGCACTATGTACACCTTTACTGAGCTAATTGCTTGGGGCCAGGATCAAAGAGACTCCGACCAACAAGGACCTAAAGGCCAATGACCTGTTCACCCCCTATTGACCTTAAGTAAAAGAGAGTGGGAGCTGGATTTGGGCAATGCGAAGACAAAGGTCGGAAGAGGGGATGAATGAGAAGTAGAGGGGAGAAAGAGGGAGTTTTAGAGGAATAAGACAGAGTTTGAGGGAGAGAGAGTTGAACACAGTTTTGAGGGGGACAGAGTTGAGACACAGTCTGAAGAGGAGGGAGTTGAGGAACAGCTCGAGTAGGACAGAGTTCAGGTAGAATCCAAAGGCCGCCAAGCAAAGAAGAACATTTCAGCGAAACGAAGATCCGGCGGGACTACTGCCATGCCACATGTTCTACAATTCAAGAAAAAAGTATTGTATAGGAGTAAATTGATTTTGTGCCGCGAGATGAATCGGATGTGGTGGAGGCAAAGATGGTCAATTCTAGCAGGAATATTTTTATATTCTAATAAGAGAGTAGGGAAATAGAGAAATTAAGAATACTGATTGAGGGAGCGCCTGTAATCTTCTACTTAGAATTGAATTAGGAAATGTTCTATTTTTATGAAACTAATACTTTCTTTCTTAAGCTATGAGACGGAAAGCTTATAGCTCTTCTTTGTAATGAGCAATAATTAATTAAAAAATGTATGTTGAAGCTAAAAATTGAAAAAGATAACGGCGAACGCAAAAAAAAAATTGATAACGAATTTTTGAATTTTTTTATTAAAATATCTTGAAAACTAAAAATGGGAGTTGCATACTGTGATAGAAATGTTCAGTACCTCATTATCTTTGTAATAAGCTATAATCCAAAATTATATCTTGATGATACGCCGTGTTAAAGAGGAAAAATTGAAACAGATAGCGTCAAAAACCACATTAGAGAGTATTATGATAAATTAAAGTTTATGACGTTTATCTTTGAAGGAGTAGTAGTTTTTATAAAATTTGACAAAATAAATTCCCAAAATGTTGATTTCATATGCAAATTTCTTTTTATTTATTGATAGATATTAAAATCTGCCACTCAATTGTGGGCAATAAGTAATAGTGATGAATGATCTCATACATACTAAAATAAAATAAAACAAATACTTTTTTTAAAAATATTTATTTATTACTATTTACAACTTTACATTATAATACTTTTAGTAAATCTGATCTAAGTTAAATTGGAGTGTTACAGGCGTGTTACAGAAACTACCCATTGGTAGCACTCTAAAAAAAAAACAAAAAAAAAAAAATCCCTTAAAATATTTACAAACAAAAGAATAAACAAAATGAACATAATCAAACTATCTGTATGAAAAATAAATAAATAAAATAACATAATGATAAAATACCTACTGAAGATAAACGTAATAATCTACTTTATAGTATTAAAGTAATCCTGAAGATAGAGAAATCACTCCGGAACGTCAATGGATAATGAATAAATAATAGAGTCAATAAAAAGGAATACGAATTTCACAAGAATTAATGCATGACATTTATTTATTGTTAATGACATATTTATACGATTAAAAAAAAATTGATATATGTGCTAAGATATGATGAAGCTTAAATCTTGAATATCACTGAAATACTTCATTTTAGAAATGGCCAAATTAATATTTATCAAAGTACATAATATTGCTAATGAAAATTATAACATTTATTATTATATAAAAATCGCATCTCTTTTAATAAATTTAGGTTTACAATAAGGAATATTACTTTATCAGCTGTACTACCTCATCGTCTCTGAGACTATTTCGTAAGGATTTAGTGTAGACGGCTTAATACACAACCTTAAGGCAAGTTTACACATTATTGGTAGAAAGGTAATAATGGAGATTCTTGGAAGAATTGAGAATTGTCTACCAAAAGTTATGTATTCACTTTTAAAAAAAAATTATTTTAAAAATATTATGGGGGCTTCTGATGTAGAAAAGTTAAATTTATTAAATTTTGATTAATATTTGAAATTTGATTGGTGGCAATTTAAATTTTGACATCATCTCAATTGCATTTAGTTGTGGAATTTTTAATAAGAAAAAAACCTTCAAATTCGGGAAGGGGATGTGTTATATCAAATTTTTTATATAAAACTTCTCAATCGTTCATTGATAATTTGAGGATATATTTGTACATTGGTTTTTATATATTTTTATAA
>NW_027110283.1:710254-722569 GCF_000696795.3 Halyomorpha halys
TTTAAGAAGTGGATACGTAAAGTTTTGATATAAAATATATATATTTTTATACATTGTTTTTTTATATTTTTTAAATTAAATTAAATCTGTACCGCTGCAACCCATGAAGGGTCTGTACTTACTATTTAAGGAAGTAATGTTACTAAACCAACGGTTGTGCGTGGAGGTTATTTCGTCAGAATCATGCTTGACCGCCAGATTTTTACCCACTTTAAGAGGCTGGTAGGAACCCGGCCCCCGAACCCGGACAATTATAAATTTTTATGTTTATTACTCTTATTTTTTTAGGTTTTAATTAAATATAATTATTATATTGCATGACCAGATTTTTGTGTATATAAATTATTACTAAATTTAAATGTTTTTAAAATATTTATCCTGCTTGTTGTAGTTTTTCTTATATTTGATAAAAGAGTTGTGTTAGGTTAGGAAAGAAAATTAAATCTTGTGATGCGTTGGAAATAAAAAGGAAAAATAATAAATAAAATTATGTATTACTAAAATACAATAAATTTCTTTTACTATATATGTAAATTTTATGGACCATACTATTTGTAAGTATGTTGTGTATGACACAGTCCAATGGAGTTGGGGAGCACAACCTTTTCAATAAAGTGCTTCTTTCTCTTTGAATTCGATTATTTTAACACTATTTTTTTCAAATTTGTATGTCTTTAACGCTAACTCTTACCAAACACCTGACAGACTGCTATGTACTACTAGTAGCTAGCTTAGACTAGGAGGAGATCCGAGAGCCAATTAGCCGTGCCCCTAGAACCATCCTTCATTAATACGGGCCATATCTCTTCTAGTCGAGAGCGGTTTTTGCAGCCACTCCACTCTTGGCCTCTTGTCTTCTCCCTTAATTAATTCCTCCTCCACAGGACTTGATATAACTTTGTCACGGGCTCCTTTTCCTTGTCAACTGATAAAGCTAGAGGGGAGGAAACTAGAGGCCGTTTAGGGCCTCCTTCGGGCAAATGCCTTAAAATAATATATAAAGCAATTCAAATCTTTTATATGCAGGGTGGAATTGATATTGTCTACCGTAGACAAGATGGGCTATTTTATCCATTCCGGGAAAATGAGTAAATATTAATTATCTGGTATGAAAATAGTGTTTTTTGTTCTTTCATTTACTTTAAGAAAAAAAAGTTTTTAGTTTGAATTTATTAACCCTACAATATAGATTTACAGTTATACATATGAAAAAATAATAGAAATAAAAACAGTATAATATGGAATCTTAGATTTATTTTTGGTTCATTTTTTTGAATTGTTATTATATATTGATTGTGTTTGAGATGGATGAAATTATTTATATTTTATAGATGACAAAATCAAACCCACATTGCTGGAAGGTGCAGAGCCTATGAACAGTTGCCTGCATTGCAACATTCTATTTCACAATCTAGATCTTTAATGTCTTCTTTCCAATTTGGTTCGGGAGAAATATTAAATAACAGCTGCTGTTCCGGATAACCTACGGCAACCGAAAGATTGAATTGGAGGGGCCACCATAATACATTATCGCATATAATAGCCTACAAGATATACTAGCGCACATGTGGCCAACAGTCAAAATTCACCTCCTCCAGCGCTCTCTACGGAGAGAAGCAACCTAGACTAATGAGAAGAGAGCCATCTTGTCTTCTGGCAGAAATAATCCATTCTTTCTTTTTGTCTCTCATCAGAAATCTACCATGAGTGAGTAGAATTCCTGGAGTTGTTCTCAGAAGCAGAGGGGAGAGAGGCCTAAGAATGTGGGGAGAAGAAAGTCCATCTAGCAATAGTTAACATCCACATCATCATCAACCACCTCAATTTTAGATCTAAAATTTCCATAGCCCAGTCATTCAAAATTTTACTAACCATCTAATCATAAATGTTTTCTTTCGGTCACCCCCTACACCACTTGTAACTTAAGGAATAGAGTTTTATTTACTTTAATCATATCTCATTTTTTCAATTATACAGTCCACTCAAACCCAACCAGCCAACCAAAAGTGAAGTGTGTTGATGCCGTTTTTCAATTTCGGGCGCTTTTTAAATATTTCTCCATCTCAAAGTCTCTCCTTCCCGTTTTAAGCTAATATTTCAAAAGTGATATAGGGCCCTCGCTCTCTGGCAATTCGGTTGAAGGCATGCTTCATACAGCTGCAATGAAAAAAAAAATTATATAAAATAAATAAAAGAAGGTGAATTCATAAAAAGTAATCAAACAACCAAATAAATAGAGAAATGATAGTGAAAGAAAAGTTTAAGTGTAGTGTTTCTCATATTCGGCACCCACGGCGCCCGTAGCTGCTTGTCATCTACACAATTATAACAACTAATCCTAAGTCTACAACTAATAATGCCTATTGCGTCGTCAAAATCTGAAAATGTAAACAATATGCTCACTCTAGTTCAAGGTCTCTTCACATTTACATAAAAATACTCGTTCTGACACTTGTAAATTATTCCATATAATCCATATTTAGAAATTAAGTGTAATCATTTTCACGCACGGCTAGCTAAACAACAACCGTAGGAATCCGTCATATTTTGATGATGACGGATTCTTATGAGGAATTGATTTTTCAAATGAAATTTTTGTCTGTTCGATTTTCGGCACCGTTTGACACGAATTAACGAACTGAACAACATACTCTATGACTTACTTTTATATTAAAAGAATATGTTATTAAAATTAATTCTATAGAACCCATGATGGATCAGTACTTTGTAAGGAAGGACTGTTACCAGACCAACAGTTGTTCAAGGAGCTAATTTAGTTAGAATGACGCTTGACTGCCATATTTTTACGCAATGAAGGGTACTTCCTTCAGGAGGCTGGGTGGACCCCGGAGGGCTCCCGACCCTCAAGGCTGACTCACGACTACAGTGAAACAGAAAATAAATATCAGCCAAATACACCCGTATTCGAACCCTAGTCCTTGGAGTTAAATAAAATGTTATATCAACATTTGAACATTCTTTTTACAATCTAGGAAGCAATAGCGCTTAGAGCATTGCTTTCCAGACTTTTTTCGCTGCGGCATCCTTATTGGACAAAAAAAAATCTTGGCATTCTTGTCAAACAAAAAAACCAAAGTAATAAATATGCCGACATGAGTTTGCTTCTTGCGGTTGAGTATATAGGAAACAGAAGAAGAAAAAAAAATGCAAAACGTTGGAATCCGCTGTATTTCCTATTACTATTTTTTTTTTTGTAATACTTTGAGAAAGTGGCATTCGCTCGCAACGACATTGGGAACCGTCGGCTTAAGAATTAATAAAAACAAAATCTTAATGATTTGGCAATGAATTGAAAGATTTCTGTTATCATCACAATATTTATATCTACTGATTAGTAATAGTTAATATTCAAGGTTAAAAGACTTGATTGTTTTCTACCTTATTATAACCAATATAACATAAGGAGAAAGAACTATTTATTAGGACGAAAAGAGGTCAAGACTTCAAGGTTAATTACTATTTATTGTATTGAAATAAAAAATTTTAAAGCACCCGCATATTGTTATAGTATTCAATAAGCTGTGACAATATCGTCAACTGATTGCCTTAATTATAAAAGAGCCCACATCGTATTAAATTGACAGCTCTATTAAATGATCCATAATGACAACTATCTTAAGACTTAGTGTTCTATTTTAACTGTCGTAGTAACTTGCTCAACCGTTCATTACTTGCGATAGTAACTAAATTGTTGGGCGCTTGTATATGAATTAGATACAATCATGAATATCTTAGATAGTTCGTTTTTTAATATTATTTATTATAAATCAAAATGATTTAGGAAAAATATTCTATGAACTTAATTAAATTAAATCCATATTGTAAAAATAAAAATTATAAAAGATTAAATTTTATTTTAAAACAGTCTTCTTATGTACATATTTTAGTGACGTTTATTTTAACGGCCTTTATTCTATAAATTTGACCATTTTTTAAAACTTCTTTTCCTTACTTCTTCACCCCAGTCTTAAAATTAAAATTCTTTGGTATTACAAATACCCCATTATTTGTAGACAATTATTCTTATGGCTTTGGATCTTTATTAATTACCAACATACTTAAAAATCATTCATTACTCTTAAAAACAATTTTTATAAATAAATATGTTGGTGATTTTTTACGTTTACTTTAAAAAATTATTTAATTTGAAAAATTATATTTTTCAAAATTAATTCGTGAACGAATTCTCTTTTATTTTTTTACTTTATTTTTAAACCCTAGAGATGCCTGTAGATTTTTAAATTTCTTTTTCTTTTTTCAAATCTAGTCACTACAACACACAGATTCATAAAAAGACCATTCGTTGGTGATATTTTAGTGCACTCTATTATTATTTTATTCTACTTTTTTTGTTGGTAAGATGAAGGACATCCAGTGTGTTATTTGTTTAATTTATTTAGTAGTTTGGCATTATATAAATTAAATTTTTTGGTGTTTCCAACAAATCCCATCAAATCACATTTACCCTTCGTCGTAAACCTACTTATGGCCTACAGTATCTTTTAATAACTTTGCTCTTACCCCTGTAGAACAGATCCGCTACCTTGGACTACGTCAGGACAAACGACAAACCTGTAATCCTCGCATAAGACTGAAAAGACAGGAAACTGCACGTCGATTTTATTACAGCTAATAAATTACTATTACAGCACTTACTGGACAGACGGTCTAAACTTCCAATTCATTATAAAAGACTGATTTACCATTCAATTATACCGCCTATCTGGACATACGGAGTTGAGCCTTGCTATCCAAAATCCTTCGTAAAGTCCTCAATACTCCTTACTTTGTCACGAATAAAATCATCTGTAAACACCTTAACATTCCGTATGTAACCGATCTAGCTCAAACCCGATATCAATACTTCCATTATAAACTCCCTACCCATGAAAACCCTCTAGTATCTAGCCTTCCTTCCTCCTCTATTCTTAACAAACCTGCGAGGCGCCAGAAAGGAAGATTGCCTCGAGAAATATGATTAGAGTGGTACCAATGGGTAGTTTTTCTACATTCCTGTATCCCTCCATTTTGATCTTACATCAAATTTACTAAATGTGTTTTTATGTAAATACAGTTGTACATTTCAATAAATAGATACAAAAAAAACTTTTTTTTTGGTGTCAGTTTTGTAATTTATTGCAGTATTTAGGTTTTCGGATACTGTAGTTGCTTCAAAAAACCTTTCTTCTAAAGCTATTTTTTCCCTTATTATATTATTTCAACATCTTGAAAATCAAAATTGTGTCCTATTTTCGCATGTTGCTGTACAAATGCTTTTTTAAATTGTATTTAGGGTTAAATTAGTTCTTACAGTTATTAGAATGTTTATACATCCTATCCTTTAGATTTTGCCCACTCTCTCCATTACTCTAGTATGATTTAGACAGTTTAATTTTATAAACCACTATATTATGAACTACTATACTAGAAACCACTATACTATACTATACTACACTATACTATACTATACTATAAACCACTATCATTATACAAATTATTATTGTATCCGAACTTATACTCAGGTGCATCATAGTTCTATTTATACTTTATCAAAATTTATTCATATAAGCACATTTTTTATATTTTATCACATTATGTCTGCTGTTCTATTATTTTAATTTTCCATGTTTTTATTGCTTAACCTGTTATTGATATTTATTGCTACATTTCTTGTTTTTTGGGTAGAAATTGTCTAGAAATAATTTATATATTTTTGTTTTAATTATATTTATTTTTGATTTGCTCATTTTCTAGATTTATGAGAACTTTAATAAGATTATTTTTTTACAATAATTTTTTGAAATATTAAAAGCACATCTATTGTATCTTCATCTGTCATAGTATAAGGTATCATTTACGTGCTTTTGGTTTTATCTGTTTTTCATTTAATTTATTTTGTAACAGTTCATTCGTAAATATTCCGGCTATATTGGTTGATAGTGTCGATTCCATTTATATTCCATTGTAAAGAGGTTTACAAAACGTGACATTGTTTAGTAAAATGTTTTACATAACCTTTTTCATATAACACCTTATATTTATTTAATAGTTCATTGTTGTTATATTCCGTTTTCATTTTCTTTTATATTATTACCTAGCTGATAAAAGTGTTGTTTTGATAGAATTGTTTTGTTTTATTTTTATCGCTATCATAAGGTTTTTATTTTGTGAATTTAGTTTAATTTGATATTATTATTATTGATATATATTGCCTTGGACTTTGCTCTAACATAATGTAATTTTTATATAGAAAAAAAAATGTTAAAAATTTAGATTGATGCAATTAAAATATTTATCTTACACGTATAAATATTTTAATTGCATCAATAACTATTTTTAAAAATTAATCAAAGGAAATTTTTGACTTGGACAATTAGTCTGTAATAGGATGTAAACATTTTTAGTTACTTGGAAAAATCAATTTTAAGTTATAATAAGTTAAAAATAGTGATATATGATGAATGAATCGTAAGTAAGTAATAAAAATATTACTTTTAATTTAATAATGTTTTATTTATAGTAATATCAATTTTGACTTTGTTACTGGGGCTTTATCCAATAAATATTGCCTCAAGAAGAAGAATTTATTGCAAGATTTTACCTGACATGTGCCTGTAGGATGAAGAATAGGCACTTGCTTTGTATATGTGAAGTGTTTGCTTTGTTCACATTCTAATAACTAGACCTGAAGATATTACTTTAATGAATCCCAAGAGTTTAATATCGTCAATAAGAATATGATTCCTGTAGGACCTCTAAACGAGTAGAGGGATACTTAAGGACGAAGGATCCATATGAGTTTAGGTGGGGAAGGGTTTCCCATCCCGCAATACAACAACAGTAACAATACCTCCGTCGCAGCAAAACATACATATTTGTTGAAATATATTCGAACATTTAGATCACAGAAAAAACATTAATTAATAACAAATTATTCGAATTGCGTCACATTTTTGTTAATTTTTTTTTTTTTATAAAAGTTATTTAAATTGGTTTCTTAAGGCAAAAGATCAAATTTGCTACTACTACCTCTTAAACTACAACTATAGTAGGAGGTGACAGCAAAGGATATTGGACCGTGTACTACACCGACTGAGAGCAATCAGTTGGTCCGAACTCGACCTCCATGGCAACCTGTTTGGAAGGTGGCCTCCAAGTAGCAAGAAGTTGGAGATGCTAATTATTCCACCATCAGAGGCAAACATGGAAACGAGGTTCCCGGCTTGTTCAGGTTGAGATTGGTTGAGGACACTTAGGTTTGGTCGTACAACCTAGAGGCTTAGTGTCACTCTAATAGTTTGGATATCTTACATTGAGAAAATTCAGGCTGTTAGTGTGGAATAGTCCATAAATAACTTAGTCACGAAAATTGAATCTTTCGATTTAATGTTAGCAGTATAATTTATATTTCACAGTTTTAAATTTGCTGATTTTTATTTTTTATAAGTTTTGCCTGAGCAAATTTTTTCATAACTTTGCTTTTTAGTATGTACTGACGTTTTTTATATTCATATTTTTTATTCTATCTTTCAGATTTTATAATTGGGTGATAATAAATTTTATTTTTTTTAAAGTATTTTTTACCAATTATGGGATATTTTTCATTTTAAATTAAATTTATATAATTTTTTATTAACACCCTTTTGAATATTTATTTTCAAAAAACTTTTTGGGTATTAGTATTTTTCTAACTATTATTTAATTTTAATTTGTTGCCTATTTGACAGTATGTGATATCAAAGCCTTAGTACAGGGAGAAGAAGAACTAACAGTGAACTGCTTGCAGACACTGGTCAGTCAATATCTCATGATAAAGGCAAGGAGGTTAAGATGGGCAGGACATGTGGCCCGACGCATTCCATCAGGACGCGTCTACTCATCAATGAATGCCAGTACAGTTGGCAAGAGACCACGTAGGGGATAATAACCAGATGGAAAGACAGAATCAACAAAGAAGTGAAAGATCTGTTTGCAGCAAACTAAAATAGCCTAAGGTAGGCAGGCGTGTAGAAGGCTGATTCTATACAAAGTCTGTATAGCACACCGACAAAAAAATTGACTATACCGTGATTATAATTGCTATTAAAGGATTTTTTTTCAGTCTATATATTGTATATTTATCATTTGATTGTCTAATGTTCATTATATTTACGTTAATTAGTAGCTCCATTTTTAAGCATTTTCCCTGTATTAGTTATTTGACACACTGGGTGATTTATAATGATACGAACTAAGTTAATAACGTGTTACTATTTTTCCGACCATCTTGAAAAATTTATAATTCTTCAAGAATACTTTCATATTTTGGAATTAGAGTGTGAAACTATAACCTCTATTGTACATTTTATACCGTTGTTATAATTATGTTGCACATTCGTAACAATTATAATTATAATCATAAAAAGGTTTCCAATATGCATTCAGTTAAAATATTTGAATTTTGAACAAAAAAATTCTTTTAAAAAAACAAAACGAATTCAGCCTCTTACTTTAATTTTTATCTTTTTCTAAATTTGAAACGTTTTAAATAATTTCGTTGTTTTTTATGTGATCTATTTGTTTTTTATTTAATAGATTATATAGTTTTATTGTAAGAAAGATGGAATATAAAATTAATAATTACCAAATTATAGTTTAAATTGTTCTTTACATTTCAATTTCCCGATTATAATCTGAAAAAAATGCCAAATTTATTGAGGAATTATCTGTATTTTAAAAATATGATAAATCACAAGTGCTGTTTCAATGACTAACTTAGAAAGTCCATATAAAAAAAGAATTATCTACAATAGTATTAGCATTATAGTAGAAATTTCACTCCGTTCTGATGGACATTCTCACCAATATTTATACGGTAGAAAATACTGTGGACCACACTCGTGCATTTTGTATTTTATTTTAATCTATGGAAATGACCTTTATGGATCAGCAATAAAAAAAGAAAGTAGAATTAAGATGTAGAAAGGACTAAACCCACTGGACATGTATTATTCCAATGTCCAGTGGCATGTATTATTACAAAATTCTGAGAAAAAAAGTGTTTATACATACTGAAGTATAGCATAATACTACATTATATTATAAGAGTTATTATAGAGGGCTTTTCAAAATTATTCGAAACGATTATCAAACTGTTGAGCACATACAACGAAAAAAACTTCCTGCCCATTTACCCGCCAATTTGATCTTGTCTTAGCATAAACGCACTGCATTTGATGATATGGTTCTTATGAAATACAGGTGAATGTTATCATAAAGAGGACTTTGATTCTTACCAGTATTTCATAGAATATTTAACGTATTTCAATTTTTAAAAACAAGTTTTAATATAATTCAGGAACAATCAAATACAACTTTGCGCTTTATTTAATTATACATTTAAAACGTCTTAAATCAATAATAAATATTAAGCCTATTCATAACTATATATATTTAACACAAGAAATGTACAAAGTTTTAACATGCTAAATGTTATAAGTATAGGATTGTAAGCAGACCAATTTGAAGTCCTTGTCAAAAAGAGCTTCTAGCAGATTTCTAGGACTATCCACATTCATTTTTGTTTTTTATTGTGGTCTGAGACTATTGTCAATTGATTTACATTGAGTCTGTGCACATAGCAAAATTCAAATTACGGTTTATATTTATTTTCTATTGTTTTCAATGTGCAATACTCATTTATACTATTTGGTTCCTAATTAAATTTACTTATATTTTTTATAAATTATAAAACAGATTCCGCCTATGATTGATCTTTCTTGCTGGACGTGTGTGTAATAATTTTCAACTTTGTGGATATCTAAATTTCTACTTCTAAAACGAAAAACACCCTAATTTTGATAATTATTTTGATAATACTTTACAGCTTAGTAAAAATACTTTGAGGAAGCTCAGGAAATAAAAGTAGAGATTCGGAATTCGAAAAAAGTATTAGGTTAGAAGATTTTTTCCATTAATGTATCATTATTTTTATCTATTAATTTATAAAACTTTTAAAAACGTACAAAACAAAAACAGCACGAACTAAGCAATCAAAATGACAACGAACAAAATGTTCAGCTCAGCTGGTTTGTTACATGAAGTCAATCTCATTTAGCAGACCTATTAACGTACTCTCAACCATGTTTAATGTTATCTCGTTTTAACATGCTTAAAGAAGGAAATATTTCTCCGTCTAACTCAAGTTTAGTGATTAAAGACACTTTGACAAAAAAAAAATCTTTTTCTTACTCCGTAATTCATACACTGAAGTTCTAGCAGTCTCAGTGCAATAATGCAAACAATAATAATAATAATAATAATTGAAATATTTAAGTTTTCAAAATAATATAAAATATATATTTATTTATTTAGTATTATAATTCTATAAATGCTGGCACTTACCTGAAGAAACCCGGAACGAGTGAAGAAATATGAAGAGAAGAAAGAACAATGGTGGGGCGTCCCGGGATCCGCCGCGAGCCATACTGTGTCCTAGTTATAAAAATAATATATCATTATTGAATAAATAACATATTATAATAATTTAAGTATCATATAATTTATAGATTTATACTGCCTAGTGTCATGGAAAAATCTCAAATAATGCAAATCAGCCTGTAGTTCTTAAAAAATTGTTTTCAATAAAAAAAGATGTAATGAGTCCAAAAATAGTATTTAGTGATGATAAATATATCTAATAAGGAATTGTTTTGGGAAGAAAACTAATTGAGGCGAAAAGATATATAGAGTAAATATTTTTTTTTTTATAGATTGTACAAAATATTGTTCAAACTACGTATAAAACAATACTTTACTTAAAAAAACAAACTTGGTTTGCGGAACCACTACTATGCCAATTAGATCTAATTACTTATTTTCACTCCCAATCCATGTGTAACGACCAATGGACAAAAAATTTAAGTTTTGATTAAATAATTTTAGTTGTTTAATTAACACTATGACTGACGGTCACTACAGTCTGAATCGTGATGTATGAAATCCATCTCATGGAACAAATATCTGCAAAGAATTTTAAAAATTAGTTTCTATCACACTTAATATTGAAATACATTTCTGGTGGTTCTAAAATTCTTACTAATTAAGTAATTAATTTAATAAATTAACGAATTAGGTCTTTTGTTTTGTAGGAGTTATGAATGAAACATAACTCCTAAATGGTAAATCCTCGCAAAACAGTTACAGTATAAGAAATTCATTAAATTCTTCTTGGAATGATTACTATAAAACATTAATTTTGTTGGGTGGTATGTAGTAAACCGTAAGCAGTCGGAAACATAGAAATGAAATTTATTTTTAAATTAATCCAAAAATGAGGTCTAGTAGTATTCATGGATCCAAATACGTGGAAACGCATTCCTGGCGGTCTTAAAATGGTTACTAATTAGGTATTTAATTTAACAAAGTAATTAATTAGAAGTTTTCTATCTAATAGATCTCTTTTTTTTCATATAAAACCTGAACAGTGGGTCTAAGTAAAATAGTGAAAGAAAAACACTTTATTTAAAATAGTCTGGCCAACTGTATTGGGTTGCCGCATACATTAAAAGCACAATTTGTTTTGAAGCCTATTAATATAAATATTCAGAGCATAAAGCAATAATCAGTCAAAATCTGAATGCCTAGTTTTTTTAAATAATAAATTGTAATAGTCTTTGATTATACCATAAGAGATTATCATCATAATAATAAAGATAAAATGAAATTTTTATTTTAATGGGAGAATATCAATTGGAATAATTATTTTTTTTAAAAATCACAGATTGTCGAAGAATAAATGAAACATTTATAGATTTTTTTGTTAAAAAAAAAAATTGTTTTGTTCTGGTATCCTATATATAAAGTATGCTGTATCTGAAATTAATTTAGAACTAATTTTTGGTTTAATTAGTTTTATTCAGAGATCATCTTATAATGCCACAATGAAAGAACAAATCTTTGCATGACATATTTTTAAATAATAAAATGACACCTTTATTTTCTTTGTCAAAATATTGTTTTTTTTGTCATGTGTTAAAATATTATTTAAATTCTGTATTGGTTGTATGACTATAATAAGTATTGTTCCTTTTTGAGATATCCTTCGAAGTCACCATTTGTCTAAAGTTGACTTATTTTATTATTTATAGCGGCTACGTGACAGCCAAATTGTTTCGGAACTGCGCCACGTCGGCTATCTTCTGCAATGTCCCATTTAGTAATCTTTGAAATTTGTTATGCCTTTTAACGTTTTTGTATTCATATATCTTCCAAAGATTTGACGAATCAGTCACTAAATAATGTCATATATATATA
>NW_027110283.1:722673-724648 GCF_000696795.3 Halyomorpha halys
CATGAATTGTATTTATTTTCCCGAGTTTTATACATAGTGAAGCAAGATAAGATATTAAGTGCACAATAATAAAATTCACAGTTTAATGTGTAGCGACGTTTCAGTTTAAGTTATTGATCTTCTCCAAAATGTATAAAAACTAGATACGAGATCAATATAAATCAGAATAAATATTGTGGGATTAAATAGGAGAATTATAACAAAAATTAATACAGTTTACATTAGAAGTAAACATAAAAATACGAAAGTAATTCAATTCCAAATAATGCAAATTTGAAATAGTAAATAATGTTTAAATAAATAAAACATTTTTATCCATTTTGTCTTAAAACACTTTTGATTTCCTTATCTTTCTTAAGTCGGACGTTTCGGCCAATGCGCCTATCCTCAATGACAATCTTAATACAATTGAGGCTATTCTGCCCAGGCCATTTATATCAGTCTACAAATTAGCCTAATTAGTCAATGTTCACATTAATTTAAAAAATAGAAATGTCTACCTTCTTCATAAATATTGTTATGATAAATTTTAGCAAAGAAGGTAAACTGTTTATCACAGTCAACCTTCTTCACAAATATTGTTATGATACATTTTAGCAAAGAAGGTAAACTGTGATAAACATTTCTATTTTTTAAATTAATGTGAACATTGACTAATTAGGCTAATTTGTGGACTGACTAAATGACCTGGGCAGAATAGCCTGCATGAAGTTGTTTTTTAATTGATTTGATTCTAAAATTGTACTAAGATTGTCCTTTAGAATGGGCGAATTGGCCAAAGCGTCAAACTTATAAAGAAATAAAAAGTGTTTTAAGACTAAAATCGATAATTTTTTTTTAATTTATTTAAACAATATTAACTAGTCTCAAGAAAGTTTAAGGATTATAAATATAGTAAATAATAGTTTATATATTGTGTTCACTATCGTGCGAAAGATATATAAAGATCTGTTTTCAATTAGAAATGATTTATTTAAAATAACTCATTAATAAATAAATAATCTATGTATTTATCCATAAATAGGTGTGAATTCGCTTTTTCAAACATGATAGTATTAAGATTTAAAGTTGTTCAATGACCAAAATGTTTTAATTAGCTTCTTAATATTGTAGTATATTTGAATGTAATAATATTTAGTTGAAAACCTATAAACAGTTAAAAGTATGTATAAATGCGACATTTTCTTTCTCAAAGCGTTGTAAAGATGGCTCGAGCGCTATCTGTACAACTAAGGTGGAATTGGAAGTTCAGCCACCCTCCGCTAGATATCAGCGCGTATTTTATCCAGTCTAATTTTCTTCTTCTTGTTTACTCAAATTAATTAGTGTATTTTGTTAAACGTATTACACTCCTGTTAAATGAGATGTTTCATTACTTTATACAAATTAACGACTATTTATTTTATCACATTAGTGGCACAGCTTAATTAATAATTATTGTATCACTTATTGATACATGGGCATCGTTATAGTTTCTAAATTTATCAAATTTTCTTGAAATCGTTGGTGTTTTTATAAATATTAATTAAATATCTTGGTCTATTCAGCATAAATCGTCTGAATCCCGAAAAATTGAATTGTTGGTAAAGTCTGATGTTTGATGTAATTTTGTTCTTACATCCAAGCAGAATGTATATATAAAATGCTACATTTATTAGAATTTATAAGAAAATCCTAAAGTTGTTGATATTTCATGAAAAAATTAAGACAAAATAAATGTTTTCTCGGGATTATATTTTCTGTCAAACAAATTTTTATTTAGAAATGTTAGCTGATTTATTGAAAAAAAAATCTGTTAAATATTTAGTAATGCTGATTGATTATACATCAATTGTTTACAATATATCAATGCTATAATATTTTTAAAATTTGAACTTATCTGTAGCAAAATGTGATTTGAATATAACTATTATGAACAATAATTATTTATTGTTCCAAGAGAATTTTCGCTTTTACTTGTTGATATATGAAAAAT
>NW_027110283.1:724716-729325 GCF_000696795.3 Halyomorpha halys
TGTGTGTGTGTGTGTGTGTGATATACGTATTGCGATCGTGAAAAATTCTGAATTCCAGTTTTCGTCGGAAATTTGGAATTGCCTAAGTCCAAATAACCAAGTTTTGCAAAATAGTCTATGTGTATTTAAATTAACTAGCACAAAAATTAAAGTAATACAAATTCAAATTAAATATTTTGGGCATGTGTAAAACCAAAAGTCTAAAAAAAAATCTAGTCAGATTCGGTTTTAGAGTTTTTTTTGGAACCCTTAAATACGAAGTTTCTGTTTATATAAAAATTCTTGAAGGATTCTTTTCTGCCGATGTCCCGCGTTCATGAAATAAATTCATAATTTTTTATAAAGTCATCTAAATCGGTTTTGTTGGAAAGCTAAATTTCCGCTCTTCCAAGCCATTATATCTTGAAATTTATGCCTTTATTTAGAAGCAAAAGTAGATTCAAGTAAAGAATAATTTCTCAAACGTTTGTCCTCAACGGTATGTCCTCCACGTTTGCTTAATTTTTTACTCTAAAGTAAATTTTATGTTTTTGTTTTTCTTGGTTTGTGTAGTGTAAACCGTTCGTAACGCTTATGATGTAATTGTCTGGGGCCATCAAATCTTCAAGGTTGAAATAGATTGGTTGCACAAATAAATAGATTATGAAGTTTCTCAACGTTTTTAATAGCATACAAAAAAGTAGAAATCATCGATATCTAGTATTATAAACAAACGTTAGTATTTGTAATTTTTGAAATACTTATTGATACTAACTAAAGAATTAATGAAGTTAACTAAACTACTTAAGTTGTGGATGTCCGAAATAAATGTGAATACCTAAAGATTTGAGCTATATTACAAGGTTTAAAACAGAGAGCATGTACTTTAATGCTTCTTTAACGCTATGTTTACGAGCATTTCTTACATGGTTATCTCAAAAATCGACTTGTTCAAATTAAGTTAGAATAGAACAATACTAGGCTTCACGTCACATGTTGAGACGATTGAGGTAAATGATGGAAGGAATTTAGTAAAGACTTTTCTTTTACTATTTATTGGAGGAATAACATTACATAGGATGCAAACAATCAGATTATTTATAAAATCAGTTAGTCCATCAATTTGTTTGCTTTTGTGGAGATAGATATACTACATACAAATTTCAAAAATTATGAAGTTTAGAAAAAAAAGTTGGTTAGATTAAAGGGTTAATTTAAAATACAAAATGATTAAAATTAAAAACATTTTTTGGGGTATTTCAATTCGCTGTCTGAAATTTTAAAATTGACAGGTCCTATAAATCTAGAGTTGATAAGTTAATATTTTAGGAGAAAGATTTGTCTATGAATACGTAAAACGATGATTAACTAGCTTGAGCCTGCTTGTGCAAAAAAATGTTGAGTAAGCATGTTTGTCAAGCATCAACAACCCCACTTATATCCTGTCCTAACAATGACCTCCAGGAATGTAAAATAATTCAAAAAAATCTTACATGGAGTAATTGTAATATAATTTTTTTTGAATATATAGCTGGAGTAGTGCAAATAGTCGGAGTAAAAAAAGAAGAATCCAATAATTTTCAGGGAATTTGGTACTTTTTTTGGTCTAGAAAATATTTTTTGGATGAAAACCCTAAGATATATTTTTTTGAACCTGGTAGTATGCTAATTGAGTATAACTAAGTAGTATTGTACATATATACGATACGGAATTATCGATCGCTTTTTCGTCCCTCAGGAGCCATTAGTTTGGACGATTGAGGTATCAAAAGAAAGGAAATTTCGTGGAGATGTGATGAATCTCAATTCTTAAATTCTTACTGGAACTGTAATAAAAGTCATTCAAAAAAGTAAGAGGCTTCTGAACTCTGACAGAGGTAACTTGGTGGATCGAGACGTTACAAATTGGTTGATAAATATTTCAAACTGGACATTAAAACCCATGTACGTTCATATGGAACATACATTTGAGAAATGTATTTCAAAGCACAAAAATAAACGATAACACATGAATTAGGCACGGGTCAAACCTCATTTTAAGGTTAGCTTCTACAGCGCCAAGGTAGATATGGGGTAATTATCACAAGTTGTTTCGTTATTTCCCATGCCTTTACGGATAGCTGAATCTTAATTGCTAAACTGAAGTGATATGTTTCAGTGGGGCAACATAACATCACTTATTACGTAAATTGTTACTTAAGGTTATTTATTATATATTATGCAGCTTTACAAATTATGTATGTTGAATAGAGTATATTGATAAAATTATATAGTTTATATGTACATGACCCTTTATATTTTGAATATATTAATGAGAAAGAGGAAACCTTATGTGAGGAAATTTCTGCGAGGATAAACTAGTAAATAATTATTCCAATAGACAGACGAAAATCCTAAAGGATTTAAATCAGTCTGTCAAATTCCTATTTTTTTACACTGTTTATATGAAAATATGACTATTCTTAAGTTTACAAAGAGCGTTTAGTATCCCAGAGCCCAAGAGGAGAAAAAAGGCAGTTATCTCACCCCAATGTTTAATTACTTTAATGAAAACTATGTCTAATTAATAGTCAAAATTGATGAGTCTGCCAAGTATAGGTAGGGGGAATAAAAAATGGCGGCTGTTTCAAAACGATAAAAAAACTAATTTTTCATTCGGAGCTCTATATCTTTAAATGTAGGAACAACACAAGAAAACCTAAGAGAACGTCATTTAAAGAAGAGTAAATTTGCTAAAATATGAACCCTAATAGAATTCTTTACGTTAAATAGTTTTCGAGATATAGCTTTTTAAAAAGCAACATTTCATAAAAATGTTGTATAGGTCATACTGAAAGATCAGTAGTTAATTTATTTTGAAACATTTATACCTCAACAACCATTTGACGTACAGATGTCTATTAGCACTGAAATTAAAGTTAGTTTAATGAGCTATAAAGTAGCTTATGATGTTTATCTTCGTAGGAGTAATAGTTTACATGAAATTTTCTAAAATAAATTGATTTGTTCGGACAAATTTTCATTTGCCAAATTTATATTCATCTGTGAATATCATAAAAACTACTACCCCTACGAAGATAAGTGTCATAAACTACTTTGAAGTTTATTTTTAAAAAATACTTTAAGTTTGTTTACTAATTTATTTTGAGTGTTAGTAGACATATGTGCGACTTATGAATCTAGAGATATATTTTTTCAAAAGTCTAAAATTTTATACGAACAACTAGAAAATAACATTTTGTGAATTTATTTTGTCAAATATCATAAAAACTACTACTCCTACAAAGATAAATATAATTAACTATTTTGTAGTAAATTTAACTAGCTTTAATTTGAGCGCTGGCAGA
Source organism: Halyomorpha halys (assembly GCF_000696795.3). NCBI lineage: Eukaryota > Metazoa > Arthropoda > Insecta > Hemiptera > Pentatomidae > Halyomorpha > Halyomorpha halys. Next base: position 728,043 of record NW_027110283.1, read on the forward strand.
CATTTGTACGTCCAATGATTTCTGAAATGAAGTTTTTGATAAATCAAACTTATGGGCCGAAAAATTATAAATCAATTTATTTTAGCAAATATCATGAAAACTACTATTCCTACGAAGGTAAAGATCATAAACTTCTTTATAGTCCATTAAACTAGCTTTAATTTGAGTGCTAATAGATATCTATGTAAATGTTTCTTTTTAAAAAGCTATATCTCGAGAACTATTGTACGTAAATAGCTCTTTTAGGGCAAATATTTCAGCAAATTTACTCTTCTTTAAATAATGATCTCTTAGATTTTCTAGTGTTCTTGGTAGTTTTAAAGATATAGAGCTCCGAATGAAAAAATAATGTTTTTTTAAGGTTTTGAAACAGCCTCCATTTTTATTCCCCCTACCTATACTTGGCAGACTCATCAATTTTGACTATACATATAGTTTTCATTAAAATAATCAAAAATTGGGGTGAGATAACTGCCCTTTTTTCTTCCCGGCTCTTGTACTAGTTGAAACTAATTCAGTTTGTAAAAATAAAAAAGGGGCAGCGGTTAGTACTATAAAGCGGTGCCTAACAATGTTGCGGGTCAAGCAGAACTACCTGCCTTAAACACTTATGTATTACTCAACAATATGAAATTATTTCAATCTTTAAATATTTTCCTCATATTATGACATTTATTATTATTAATAATTTGAACTTAAGGATTAAATATGCGTACAAATTAATCTAAAATCAAAAAACATTTACACATTTCAATGAAAACTTAGAGTAATTGTATAATAACAGGAAATTTTAAAATCTCACTTTATAAATTGGTTGCCAATACTCACTTAAGATTCGTCATGGTTAACATACAGTATCGGGTAACCCTTTTTTTTGTCCGATAATACATGATTAATTAATTATATCGCGATGTTTTACTGCTGTTCTAATTGCCATGAGCACTTTAATTCTTATTGAGGTGGCTGTCCTAGAACAACATTTTTACTTTCAATTACATCTTAATTTATTTTCATAGATCTAACGGAGAAAAGTTTTTTCAGTATTTAGGCCTGAATTCGAAGTTTACAAATATTATTTCAATTATATTTTTATGGTATAAGGAGAGTATATTTTTAAATGAAATAGTTATCAATATTAAGACCCTCTATAGATTTATTTTAACATCACTGTATTAGGGCCTCTAAAATATTAGATATCCCAGGAGGTAAAACATGTGAGAAATCTGAAAGGTTAATAATATATACTTTAGCGCACTTGCTCAGCCTCCACTGGCTCATTACCA
>NW_027110283.1:729590-732429 GCF_000696795.3 Halyomorpha halys
TTTTTTTTTATTTTAGTATGTATGTGATCATTTATCAATATTACCTATTGCCCACAACTGTGTGGCAGATTGTAATATCTATCAATAAATAAATCTCTTCTTCTTAAAAAATAATATATCTATAAAAATCGATAGCATTTTTATTTTCTTCGGCTCCAAAAACACATCAAGGGACTCTTATGTGCTGGAAATCTATAAAGTTAAAATAATCCTATTTAAAAATAACTAGTTAACTATTTTAGATTATATGAAATTATTAAAAGTAATTTTTAATAAAACCAATGTAATAAGAAGACATGCTTGTGAATGGCCAAAGTGGACGACAAGTTGGAGGTTTAAGTGAATAAAGAAGCTGAGACTACATGGATATTTTTATTATAATCAAAAAATAAAACCAGTCACGAACAAGAAATTAAAATATATATTTTATACCTAATAACTTAGAAAATAAAAGATCTTCAAAGACAAATTAACATTGTTTTTATAACTTCTTGATTTTTTAACATCATTTTTATAAATTCTTCTATATATTGGACATTTTTATCTTAATTGTTTCCTGATTAGCAACTTATGACATAGCATTTGTTATCGTAACTGTTGGTCCAGTTGAGACTACCCGTGAACATGTCAGTAAACATACTATCATCAAAATTAATGTCCAAGAAGTGTGTGTAAATGTGAAATAGGAAAAAGAATGAAAGAATTTATCTTTTTAAATTTGTAAATTGGTATACGTAAAATAGTTTGATAGCTGTGTAAATAGGAAAATATATTTAAAACTATTTTTAATTCATTTTTAGATTTATTTATCGAAATTCAATGTATAATTAACAAAAAAAAATATTGATTTTTACTTAATTTAGGAGAACAGTAGTAATAGGCAGAAATGTTGAGAACGTTTTTCAAATGTGAGGGAAAAATAAAGAAGTAATAAAAAAGAGCTATTTCTTCCTGACAAAAAAAAAATAAAACGGGTGCATATGCTTCAACTCTTTATAGGTCTCTGGTACCCATTTTGTACCAGAACGAAATACTTAAATTACAATTTTTCAAATAGTTTGATTGGAATCTAATAGGTAACAGAAAGGATAGAAAAATACATTTAGGATTTCTCCCCACAGAGTTAGTAGAGCTAAAAAAATTGGTACAGCTTCTTTACTAGTGACCGTCTTGTGTAGTCGTATTTTTACGTCTGAAACTAGGATAATTTACCTTTTTACAATTACTTCATAAAAAAAAAAAAATAATAATTATTTAATTCATAATCAAAATATAATTTATATAAGGAGTGGGTAGCTCATTAGTTAGACAATTTTCGACTAACTCCAAGGACCTGGGTTCGAATCCGGCTGTGGCAGATAATTATTATGTTTCTCTGTAGCCTATGAAAGAAATAAGGAATTTAAAAATTGTATTTATTGTTACCAACAATAAATAGGTATAAGAAAACTTAGTATCCCATATGGACCAGATGCAATTTTCAGAACAGGCGCTGTTACATATGGTGTAGCGGCATATTATAAAGAAAAACAAAGATAAAATCACCTTAAATAAATATTTAACATCTAAATAAATAAATATACACTTAAATATATTTCTCTCTAATGTTTCTCTGAGATAGACCTTATTTGTTTAGGTTTCTTTTCTCAGAAGCAAAATCTGTATATATAAATTAATAAAGAATTGAAGGTAAAAAGGGTTTTAATTTGTCCTTCAATGATTATAATTGATATAGCATTATAACCCTTCGAAAGATATTTGATTGAAATTTATTGCTTGGAACCTGTAGACAATGTTTTTGGATAAATTAAAGCTTCGAAGAATCAATAAATTGATATGAATGAAATAAGTTCTATCTAAAGCTCTCTTGGAAGGGAGCAAGAGACACCTAGCGGAGAATCGGTGAACCAGTGATTCAGCTCGGCCGTTGGCCGCTAGATGGCAGCAAAGACAACCACCCCCTGCCACACCCTCCCTGTAGTAGCGTACCCTCAACGCAAGGGCCAATTTTAGCTTAATGATCTTCTAGAGGACTTAGCTTATACTCATGTGTCAGCTGACGTTTATGGTTTCATAGAGTTTTATTATCGAGAAGAAATGATAATGATAGTGCAATTTCGTGGAAACTGGATAAATTTATGGTTTCCTCCAAGTATAGTGATGATTCCTTCTTGTTTCTAGTAATATTTTATTGTACTACGTAAATTGCTATGCTGTGAATCTCGCGTTTAGCTTCGTTTCGTTTTACTTTAATAAATTTTACGTTGTAAAACATAAGAAGAAAGAATTCATACCATTTTATATTCATTTTATAATTAATTTTTTCTAATTTTATTTATTAAACACTAATTATTACTATAGTAATATTCTGATTAATTTGACATAAATAAAAAAAAATTACGTTCTTCTTTATAGCGAGGCTTCTTTATAGGGCCTTGATATCGATTTTAGATTTTACGTCCAGAATAGGAATAGCAATCAATTAAAAACTCTTAAAACTCCAATCATCTTATATTAATTAATTATATGACGTTTCAAATCTAAATTCTTATGTTAGAACAATCGTCAATTTGTTTACTACACTATATTAAATATTGCCAAGACATATTAATCAATATGTTAAGAATATGCGATTGGATAATATTCAGTTTATTAACAAATTGATGAGTGTTCTGGTACAAGTAATTATAATAAATAATGGATAAAAAATTGGTACCCAACGTCATATAATTAAAAGGAGTTTTAAAGTTAACAATTTTTCCATAAATTATTATGTAAAAGAATTTATAACCCTTAGTAAATAGTGAGCGCTAATATTTTAAAATAATAAAAATTAATA